>NW_019266402.1:294554-301635 GCF_002742605.1 Olea europaea var. sylvestris
GAAGAGCCAAACAGCGTCTGACCGCACTGTATTCTCTTGGAATGGCTCCAAGAGTTTCCGGGATTCTAAATCACCAGGTCTTGGTTTTTCGTTGTTTTTGTATGCCTGGAAGACTGAATAGAATTATGTTTGTTTCTTGATCCCTAACGATACTTTTGAGTCAGATATTATTTTTTTAAGGATTTGATTGAGTTAGTTCTAACAATTGTGTTTTTTTCGTATTTGAACCGCATCTTGGACTTGGATATTGTTAATGAAATTGAGAAAACTCCAATTGATTTCTCTGCATTGTTCAACTGGGAATGTATCTTGTGTTGGAAAAGTGGTGCTGATTTGGTATAATTTTGAGTGTGTCCCGCTTATTTTTTATGGAAGATCAAAGTTGATTTGTGTTTTCCTCCTCAAGAGCATCGTAATCATAAATTTACTGCTCAATTAGGTGTAGGAGGAAAAACTATATAAACTTGTCCTATTTAGGAGAAATAGTAAGGCAATTACTTGTTTATTCTTTTCTTTGCAATTTCTGAATTTTGTCCAACCCCTGGTGATAGTGTCTCACCGTTGTATAGTGGAAAAAGAAAGCTCAATTAACCTCAAGCACCCACAATGAGGGAGCTAATTGAATATGTTTTAAGGGCACTTTGTTTACACATGCCTCAATTTGCCATTATGTTGTCCCATTTAGATGCGACCATGTTAATGCAGCTTTATTTACTGAAAACAAATGAAGTGTGCTTTAAAATTCAAAATATTTAACCATTCAGTATGTACGATACGTAGTTAAGCTTCAGTTCATGGCCTTTCGGCTTTAGTTACAATCTTGAACGATAACATGACCGACCTCTGACCCCTTATGAATGGCATCAACGGTTAACTCATGTTTGTTTTATTGAAATTAAGGCTGTTGGATTAGTCTGAGAAGGAAATGAGAATTGCTAGCATGCCTTCTTAACTTCCAACATCAGATCTGTGACTAGGCACACTCTTTGGGGCTTCTTGATTTAAAGGAACATATGCTGTGTGTTTAGATGGCTTAGACATTCTGTTAGTAAATTTACTATACATTGATGAACTTGCGACTGTGAGTTGTATTTGGTAACTCCAGGTCGGGAGGTCCATAACCTATGACCGCTGTTTTAAAACTCCTTGAATGAGATTGTAATTGTTCTCCAGTTCAGGTGTTCATGAAAATTTGCACTTCAATGTCAAGAACTAGTTCCCTCTGAAAACTGTAAAACTCCATTTGGGAAGGAACGTTTGTATTCCTTGTTCTTAATCAGGGTTTTAAAGAAAGATATGAATGACTCGGATTCTTTCAAGAATCTGCAGTTAGTTGGTACTTCGGAATTCCTTCTGAGTCGTAGTTCTAAACTTGATGATGTTGATCCAAAACCAATCTATCTATAATTTATATCTATAATCTATAATATATTAAAATATCGCATCAAAGGAATAATCATTTTTTAGACGATTTTAACCACTCTACAATTCATTATTTCAATATTACCTTACTTTTCATTTTTTGATTTATAATAAATACTACATATTATTGTCATTTATGAAATTTGTGTTATTAATTCTTAATTAATTAATATTCACATTAATCTAAATTCAATAAATTTTTACTTGATGAATCTTGAATTACATGAATCTAAGGTTATTATAAATAAATTTATTCATATTCGTATATCTAAAAATTTTAATGGGTGTTTAAATTTCTGTATTAATAATTAATTTTTATGAATCAAATATAATATAAAAAGATTACCCATTTATAGTATTTCATCATTAATAATGCTCCATGTACACTCCATGTTGTATATGGAGTTTTTGCTTGCAAATTCAAAAATGAATGGGTAGGAAATTATTTTTCATTTTAAAATTGGTCATTCGTTGTGCGACAAGTGGCACAATGTCAAACTTAATATTAAAAAAAGTGTGCACATAGCAAGATTGATTTCATCATTATAAAAAATTTGAATTTTGAAAGTATAGTTTGAGTACAATTTTATTTTCTTAAATTTCTATGCTCAATTTTATTTTCTTTAATTCGTCTGAGACTCGTCAAATTCTCTAATAAATTGGTACCAAATATTACTTTTACATCACTTATAATTTTTTTTAGAATAACGTGCAATGCATACTCAACTTTGGTTAGTGTTCTAAAAAGTGCGCTTAGACGTCAAGTGTGGTAAAACGCTTTTGGCTTGACAGTAAGTACAAATTAAATGGACCTTCGTGCAGTTGCGCGCCAAGGCAAACTTTTTTATTTTTTAACTCCCCCCTTTAAAAACCTTTTATTTGACTTTAATTTATTATTGCTTTTTTAAAAAGCTTTTATTTGACATTATTTTCAAATTTTTAAAGAGCTATGCTACAATGACAAAAGTGTTTATAAATTTAGTTTACAAAATCAAATCTACACCAATCATTTCAAAAACAGATTTTTAAATAATTTGAAATCAAACATCCAAATTTTGCCAACACACTTTGGCACTCCACTTTTATACACAACTTTGTAGGAGTAAAATTATTCATTTTTAAACCACTTTATCTGTACAAAAGTCAAAAAAGACTTTATCCAATAAAGGTTTAGATAAGATTTACATTACAGTACTATCTATATTATTTAATTATGATTTTAAAACTTATGATTTTGTTGAAAATTTGGAAATGACACATTAAGTTTTTATAAATTTATTAAGTATGACTTGTTTAATTGAAATTTGAAATTATAAAAAATAGTTTAACTTTCATATTTCGAAAACTTAAAAATTGTGTAATTGACTAATTGTAAGAATTATTAGGTAAATATAATAATTTTAGATGTTTGATATGTAATATTTAATTATTAAATGATTTTTAGAATGATTTAGTATACAAAATAATAATAATAATAATAGGGAAAACTGTAGTTGAGGCCCTAAACATTTTAAACAGTGGCAGACTTTCCCCCTAACCTTTCAATCGTTGCAACCGTTACTCAAAACCTTTCAAATCATTGCAGTCGTGGCTCCAACGGATGGTTTCCATCCAATTTGACGTTAGTTGACCAAAAAAAATAATTTTGACCACATTTGAATCAATTTTAAAAGGACAAAATAGTACTTTAATATTTTTTTCCATAAAATAATAGAAAATATTAAAAAAAATAAATAAATAAAATGAAATAAAAAAATAAGTATCTTCTTCTTCAATCTTCCCACGCCACCCCATCCCACCCCAACCCAACCCAACCCAACCCAAAAAACCAGAAAGCTGAGAAATTATCTTTTTCTTTCCTCGCAGTTTCGCTCCGAGAGCCCTCTCGAATTTAGAAATTATCTGCTAATTTGGTATAGCCTTTCCAGATTCATATTCCTGGATAATTTGGGGTTTCTCATATATCATCTGCAGAGCAAGCTAAGAACAGCGAGGTTATGAGCAAGTAAATTATATGAACAAATAGTAACCTGCTTCGTTAGTCTGCTTGTGTGCCGTTAAAGCAACGATTGAAATTGTTGTAGCAAGCCAGCGTCTGCATTTGGGCTTCAATGCCAAACCGAAAAGCGATATTGGAGTCGAACCCATGTGAGTTATTAAATTTCACCCCTTTTGTTACAAGCTGTTTTTGATTTTGATTTTATAGTTTTAAGCTTTGTTTGATTTCTCAACTACAGGCGAAATTCTGGTCCGTTCGGTCGAGTCTTAGACTCGATAAGCAAGCGGGTGCAAAAGTGGAGCCGAATTTTTGGGGATGGGGTGGGGGTGAAGAAGAAGACGGTCCTTTTTTCTTTTTCTTTTTTTTTTTATTTACATTTTCTATTATTTTATTAAAAAAATATTAAAGTACTATTTTACCCTTTTAAAATTGATTAGAATGTGGTCAAAATTAATTTTTTTGGCCAATTGACGCCAAATTGGATGGAAACCGTCTGTTGGGGCCTCGACTACAACGATTTTAAAGGTTTGTGGTGACGCCTGCAATGATTAAAAGGTTAGGAAAATGTCTCCCACTATTTAAAAGGTTTGGGGCCGCAACTGCAATTTTCCAATAAAAATAAGTAACTTTTTTTTACTCTTAGGTCTTGTCTAGGCTCGCTTGGCCACACTTTATGCTTTTTGAAACAATGTTCATAACTCTCAACCTCAAGCTATTTTCTTGCTAGTTATGGTCTAAAAAAATAATTGTGTTTCAAAATAGTGAAAAATTACAAATTAAAGTATTAAAACACAACTTCTGTCTTAAAATGTCAATATTGTGAGTAGCCCAAGTCCTGGTTTGTGAACACGAATCTCAAAATTGATGTGCTCATCTAAGTCATAGTCAGATCGAGTTGTTCATTTGAGTTTAATGATATCTAATACTATATTAAAACTTTATTTTTCATCTTAAGGCGTCAACATTGTTAATAGAGTAACCCAAGTCCTTATGTATTTATTAATATTTTAGTATTTAATCGATGTGGAATTTATTACGTAAGACATTTTAGACAAAAAATTGATTTTTATTTCTTATTTTTTATTTTTATATTGAGGTATTGTACCATCAATAGCTTAGATTGTAGAACCAAACTATGGTAGCTGGGTTTTCAACTTTGAGGGTGATTTTGGTTAGGATTTACAAAGAGATCTTCGTATGTTGTGAAGAAGCTAGTAAGAGAGAAAAGGAGGGTGCTACAGCAACAGATGCCCTAATAGATGGGCTGACCGAATAGGCATAAGCATTGTGAGGTGGGCATTTTTATATTCAAGCGGGTCCCACGCCTGTGAGGGTAGGTCAACCCTTCTGGTAGTTTTTTTCTGGCACTTCAGCATTGATAGAGAGAGACAGAGGAAGGGAGAAAACACAGTTCTTGAAAGCAGATAATCGGGATAAAATTGAGTGGATGGGTTGAATTGATGGTGGTTTATATATACAAGTAAAATGCCAACTTGGTGGAATGAGTGATGCAGCCAAGTGCAAAGCCATCTTGTCGTTCAACATCTTACATCCTTTAGTTATTTCTCTTCAAACGTTGTAATTATCCTTGACATTGTAGCTTTGTTACTTGAGGTTGGACATGATCGTTCTTGTTTTGTTTCTCAAATTGGAACAAAGCAGTCACAATCTTGCGTTCTTTACTACTGATTCTCGTTTGTTTGAAACTCAGTTGATATAGCTCAAAATGGTTAATGATACAATATGAGAAGGGTAAACTAAACTCTTGCCAATTTTATAGTGCCTCCAAACTCGACAGTTTTTTTTTTTTATCCTGGAAGAAATTAAGGGGACTCCTAGTAATAAAGCCAATTTTAAGCAAGATTGATCATCAGAGAAATAGTATCGGACAAGACAAACTCCTGCATCTACAAGAGATCTTGCAGTTTCAGCTTTGACACCAATGGCTACTTAAGCTGAAGCTCCTATCCCAAAATTCATAGGCCCATCTATTTGCAATGATTTTTCTGAAGTTCTTGGTTTTACAAAATAGAAACATGGATGTTACTTGAAAGGCGATAACAAATGATGAAATGCTTTGATGTTTTTTTTAGCTTTCAACATCAAAATCTGTGAATACGCAGGCAGGCATTTGACAAAGATTTCATGTTCATTTGTTAAAATTTTCAGGTTTTGTATGCCTTGGGTTGGGGGGGGGGGGCTTTTTTTTTTCAATTAAATAAATAAAACAAGTTCAGAGACACCAGTGGTCTAGTGGTAGAATAGTACATTGCCATGATACACACCCGACTGGTGCATTATATTTTAAATTTTTTTCCTTTGAAATTAAGTCAACTGTTAAGGTCCCTCGTTTCTGTCAGAGAATGTTTTTCAGAGAAAATACTGAAAAGAACTCTTATTTTAATCAAAACATTTTATTTCACTTTTGAGAAAGTTGATGAAGACTACTATTTCTTCTTTAAAATGTGCAATGTTGTTCTACCCACCTTATCAAACACATCAATTCTCGTAAAATTGTCGATTAGATGCTGCTATGCTTATTCAAAAGTGCATGTTATGCTTCATAATCTAGAGCTCTTAGTGGAAGCCTTGTGCCCGTCTATCGAAGCACTACCTTTCTATTCAAAACCCTCTCTTAAGCTTAAGATCCTATTATCTTCCAAGGAATCAGTAAAGTATCTCTAGAAATGATTAATGTAACGTTTATATTAATGAATGTCAGAATTGTCAGTTTAGAGTGTAAGGTGTCTGACCGTATCAATGTATGACAAAAAGTGATGTGAAGCTTCGATTAATGAGATGAAGTCATGTGGTTTTAATCCAACGGCTACCACGTCCGCTCAAACTTTATAAATTGCAACTCTTGTAACATTTGAGAGGGAGGAATTTTACATACTTGAAAATCGCACTCGCTCCTTCTATATTTATTTGCTTGAGTTTAGATTACATCTACTTTGGTGAAATTATTTGTGATTGTTTTTTATTTATTGATACTTGAACATTTTTGTCTCGTGTCATAAAGTATTTCTCATGTCCATAATCATCACCCTTCTTCATTCAAATCTCCAGTCAAAACGTGTTGAAATTTGCTTGTGTGGGCGGGAGTGGACTCAACATCTATTTTCAATGTAATTTCTATAAAAAACAAGGTCAACAGTGCACATGAGGTGAAACGTAAAGAACAATTTCTTTTATTATCTAACAAAGGCAAAAATTAAGTATTCTTAGATATCAAAACAATAAAAGGACATCAAACTTATTTGACCAATCAACAATAATTATGATAGACTATCATTCTTAAAAACTGGATTAAAGTAACATGGGATTATCAAGAACTATAAAGTACCATATGAATGCTGTACCCTTTGCTGCAACCATGATTATCATTCAATATATTCAGAACTGTTCTTGATTTTGAATGTATCAGTATTGAATCAAATCTGATGCATTTAGTCTTGATACAGTTAGCGTCCTTGAAAATTCTCGTTCTATTTCTTGCTACAATTTGGATAAGGTTATTAACTATCAGCCTATCTTACCCTCTAGATTCTCTTAACCTGACTGAGATCGACAAATTAGGCTCATCTTTCAAAAGTGTCACCTTGGTCTTCTGTCGAATATAATCCTGCAGTGGCTATTTTTTCCTCATCGTCGACCTAA
>NW_019266403.1:0-7513 GCF_002742605.1 Olea europaea var. sylvestris
AGAAAAATGACGAAATTGCCCCCGGCGCGGTTTTTGTTTCCGATCAACCAGTCAAATTTTAGCCAATACCGATACAGTCGCGAAAAATGACGAAATTACACCTGGCGCGGTTTTTGTTTTCCCGATCAACCCGTCAAATTTGAGCCCATTCCGACATAGTCGAGTAAAATGACGAAATTACCCCCGGGGCGATTTTTATTTCAAATCAAACTGCCAAATTTCAGCCAATTCCGACACGGCCGAGAAAAATGACGAAATTGCCCCCAGCGCGATTTTTGTTTCCGATCAACCTGTCAAATTTGAGCCCATTCCGACATAGTCGAGTAAAATGACGAAATTACCCCCGGGGCGATTTTTATTTCAAATCAAACTGCCAAATTTCAGCCAATTCTGACACAGTCGAGAAAAATGACAAAATTGCCCACGACGCGATTTTTGTTTCCGATCAACAAGTCAAATTTTAGCCAATTCCGACACAGTCGCGAAAAATAACGAAATTACACCCGGCGCGGTTTTTGTTCCCGATCAACCAGTCAAAGTTGAGCCCATTCCGACACAGTCGAGAAAAATGACGAAATCGCCCCCGGCGCGGTTTTTGTTCCCGATCAACCAGTCAAAGTTGAGCCCATTCCGACACAGTCGAGAAAAATGACGAAATCGCCCCCGGCGCGGTTTTTGTTCCCGATCAACCAGTCAAAGTTGAGCCCATTCCGACACAGTCGAGAAAAATGACGAAATTGCCGTCGGCGCGATTTTTATTTCCGATGAAACTGCCAAATTTCAGCCAATTCCGACTTAGTCGAGAAAAATGGCGAAATTGCCCCCGGCGCGATTTTTGTTTCCGATCAACAAGTCAAATTTTAGCCAATTCCGACACAATCGCGAAAAATAACGAAATTACACCCGGCGCGGTTTTTGTTCCCGATCAACCAGTCAAAGTTGAGCCCATTCCGACACATTCGCGAAAAATGACGAAATTGCCAGCTGCGCGATTTTTGTTTCCGATCAACCTGTCAAATTTTAGCCCATTCTGATACATTCGCGAAAAATAATGAAATTGCCACCGGCGCGATTTTTGTTTCCGATCAACCTGTCAAATTTGAGCCCATTCCGACACAGTCGAGAAAAATGACGAAACTGTCCCAGGCGCGATTTTTATTTTAGATCAAACTGCCAAATTTGTGCCAATTCCGACACAGTCGAGAAAGATGACGAAATTGCCCCCGGCGCGGTTTTTGTTTCCGATCAACCAGTCAAATTTTAGCCAATTCCGACACAGACCCGAAAAATGACGAAATTACACCTGACGCGGTTTTTGTTCCCAATCAACCTGTCAAATTTGAGCCCATTCCGACACAGTCGAGAAAAATGACGAAATTGCCACCGGCGATTTTTATTTCAGATCAAACTGCCAAATTTCAGCCAATTCCGACACAACCGAGAAAAATGACAAAATTGCCCACAGCGCGATTTTTGTTCACGATCAACCTGTCAAATTTGAGCCCATTCCGACATAGTCGAGAAAAATGACGAAATTGCCGACGACGCGATTTTTATTTACGATCAAACTGCCAAATTTCAGCCAACTCCGACACAGTCGAGAAAAATGACGAAATTGCCCCGGCGCGATTTTTGTTTCCGATCAAACTGTCATATTTGAGCCCATTTCGACACAGTCGAGAAAAATGACGAAATTGCCCCCGGAGCGATTTTTATTTCAGATCAAACTGCCAAATTTCAGCCAATTCCGACACAGTCGAGAAAAATGACGAAATTGCCCACGACGCGATTTTTGTTTCCGATCAACAAGTCAAATTTTTGCCAATTCCGACACAGTCGCGAAAAATGACGAAATTACACCCGGCGCGGTTTTTGTTCCCGATAAACCTGTCAAATTTGAGCCCATTCCAACACAGTCCAGAAAAATGACGAAATTGCCGTCGGCGCGATTTTTATTTCCGATGAAACTGCCAAATTTCAGCCAATTCCGACTTAGTCGAGAAAAATGGCGAAATTGCCCCTGGCGCGATTTTTGTTTCCGATCAACAAGTCAAATTTTAGCCAATTCCGATACAGTCGCGAAAAATGACGAAATTACACCTGGCGCGGTTTTTGTTCCCGATCAACCCGTCAAATTTGAGCCCATTCCGACACAGTCGAGAAAAATGACAAAATTGCCCCCTGGGCGATTTTTATTTCAGAAGAAACTGCCAAATTTCAGCCAATTCCGACACAGTCGAGAAAAATGACGAAATTGCCCCCGGCGCGTTGTTCCCGATCAACCTGTCAAATTTGAGCCCATTCCGACACAGTCGAGAAAAATGACGAAATTGCCGCCGGTGCAATTTTTATTTCCGATCAAACTGCCAAATTTCAGCCAATTCCGACACAGTCGAGAAAAATGACGAAATTCCCCGGCGCGATTTTTGTTTCCGATCAAACTGTCAAATTTTGGCCCATTCCGACACAGTCGAGAAAAATGATGAAATTGCCCCCTGGGCGATTTTTATTTCAAATCAAACTGCCAAATTTCAGCCAATTCCGACACAGTCGGAAAAAATGACGAAATTGCCCCCGGCGCGGTTTTTGTTTTCTATCAACAAGTCAAAATTTTAGCCAATTCCGACACAGTCGAGAAAAATGACGAAATTACACACGACGCTATTTTTGTTCCCGATCAAACTGTCAAATTTGAGCCCATTCCAAGACAGTCGAGAAAAATGATGAAATTGTCGTCGACGGGATTTTTATTTCCGATCAAACTTCCAAATTTCAGCCAATTTCGACACAGTCGAGGAAAATGACGAAATTGCCCCCGACGCGGTTTTTGTTTCAGATCAACCAGTCAAAATTTAGCAAATTCCGACACAGTCGCGAAAAATGACGAAATTACACACGGCGTGGCTTATGTTCCCGATCAACCCGTCAAATTTTAGCCCATTCCGACACAGTCGAGAAAAATGACGAAATTACTCCCGGCGCGATTTTTATTTCAGATCAAACTGCCAAATTTCAGCCAATTCCGACACGACGGAGAAAAATGACGAAATTGGCCCCGGCGCGATTTTTGTTTCCGATCAACCTGTCAAATTTGAGCACATTCCGACTCAGTCCAGAAAAATGACGAAATTGCCGCCGAAGCGATTTTTATTTTTCCGATCAAATTGCCAAATTTCAGCCAATTCCGACACAGTCGAGAAAAATCACGAAATTGCCCCCCGCGCGATTTTTGTTTCCTATCAAACTGTCAAATTTGAGCCCATTCCGACACAGTCTAGAAAAATGACGAAATTGCCCCCGGAGCGATTTTTATTTCAGATCAAACTGCCAAATTTCAGCTAATTCCGCCACAGTCGAGAAAAATGACGAAATTGCCCACATCGCGGTTTTTTTTTTCCGATCAACAAGTCAAATTTTTGCCAATTCCGACACAGTCGCGAAAAATGACGAAATTACACCCGGCGCGGTTTTTGTTCCCGATAAACCTGTCAAATTTGAGCCCTTTCCAATACAGTCCCGAAAAATCACGAAATTGCCGTCGGCGCAATTTTTATTTCGCCAAATTTTAGCCAATTCCGACACAGTCGAGAAAAATGACGAAATTGCCCCCGACGCGGTTTTTGTTTCCGATCAACAAGTCAAATTTTAGCCAATTCCGACACAGTCGCGAAAAATAACGAAATTACACCCGGCGCGATTTTTGTTCCCGATCAACCAGTCAAATTTGAGCCCATTCCGACACATTCGAGAAAAATGACGAAATTGCGAGCTGCAAGATTTTTGTTCCGATCAACCTGTCAAATTTTAGCCCATTCTAATACAGTCGCGAAAAATGACGAAATTGCCCCCGGCGCGATTTTTGTTTCCGATCAAATTGTCAAATTCTGGCCCATTCCGACACAGTCGAGAAAAATGACGAAATTGCCCCCTGGGCGATTTTTATTTCAGATCAAACTGCCAAATTTCAGCCAATTCCGACACAGTCGAGAAAAATGACGAAATTGCCCCCGGCGCGATTTTTGTTTCCGATCAACCAGTCAAATTTTAGCCAATTCCGACACAGACGCGAAAAATGACGAAATTACACCCGGCCCGATTTTTGTTCCCTATCAACCTGTCAAATTTGAGCCCATTCCGACACAGTCGAGAAAAATGACGAAATTGCCCCCGGCGCGATTTTTGTTTCCGATCAACCTGTCAAATTTGAGCCCATTCCGACACAGTCGAGAAAAATGACGAAATTGCCCCCGGCGCGGTTTTTGATCCCGATCAACCTATCAAATTTGAGGCCATTCCGACACAGTCGAGAAAAATGACGAAATTGCCGCCGGCGCGATTTTTCTTTCAGATCAAACTGCCAAATTTCAGCTAATTCCGACACAGTTGAGAAAAATGACGAAATTGCCCTCGGCGCGATTTTTGTTCCCGATCAACCTGTTAAATTTGAGCCCATTCCGACACATTCGAGAAAAATGACGAAAATGCGAGCTGCAAGATTTTTGTTTCCGATCAACCTGTCAAATTTTAGCCCATTCTAATACAGTTGCGAAAAATGACGAAATTGCCCCCGGCGCGATTTTTGTTTCCGATCAAATTGTCAAATTTGGGCCCATTCCGACACAGTCGAGAAAAATGACGAAATTGCCCCCGGAGCGATTTTTATTTCAGATCAAACTGCCAAATTTCAGCCAATTCCAACAAAGTCGAGAAAAACGACCAAATTGCCCCGGCGCGATTTTTGTTTCCGATCAACAAGTCAAATTTCAGTTAATTCCGACACAGTCGAGAAAAATGACGAAATTGACCCCGGCGTGATTTTTGTTTCCGATCAACAAGTCAAATTTTAGCCAATTCCGACACAGTCGAGAAAAATGACGAAATTGACCCCGGCGTGATTTTTGTTTCCGATCAACAAGTCAAATTTTAGCCAATTCCGACACAGTCGCAAAAAATAACGAAATTACACCCGACGCGGTTTTTGTACCAGATCAACCAGTCAAATTTTAGCCCATTCCGACAGAGTCGTGAAAAATGACAAAATTGCTAGCTGCGCGATTTTTATTTCCGTCCAACCTGCCAAATTTCAGTCAATTCCGACACAGTCGCGAAAAATGACGAAATTGCCCCCGGCGCGGCTTTTGTTTCCGATCAACCAGTTAAATTTTAGCCAATTCCGATACAGTCGCGAAAAATGACGAAATTGCCCCCGGCGCGGCTTTTGTTTCCGATCAACCAGTTAAATTTTAGCCAATTCCGATACAGTCGCGAAAAATGACGAAATTGCCCCCGGCGCGATTTTTATTTCAGATCAAATTACAAAATTTCAGCCAATTCCTACACAATCGAGAAAAATGACGAAATTGCCCCCGGCGCGGTTTTTGTTTCCGATCAACCAGTCAAATTTTAGCCAATTTCGACAAAGTCGCAAAAAATGACGAAATTACACCCGGCACTATTTTTGTTCCCGATCAACCTGTCAAATTTGAGCCCATTCCGACACAGTCCAGAAAAATGACGAAATTGCCGCCGACGGGATTTTTATTTCCGATCAAACTTCCAAATTTCAGCCAATTCCGACACAGTCGAGAAAAATGACGAAATTGCCCCCGGCGCGATTTTTGTTTCCGATCAACCAGTCAAATTTTAGCCAATTCCGACACAGTCGCGAAAAATGACGAAATAACACCCGGCGCGATTTTTGTTCCCGAAAAACCTGTCTAATTTGAGCCCATTCCAACACAGTCGAGAAAAATGACGAAATTACCCCCGGCGCGATTTTTATTTCAGATCAAACTGCCAAATTTCAGCCAATTCCGACACAGTCGAGAAAAATGACGAAATTGCCCCCGGCGGGATTTTTATTTCCGATCAACCTGTCAAATTTGAGCCCATTCCGACACAGTCGAGAAAAATGACGAAATTGTCCCCGGCGCGATTTTTGTTTCCGATCAGCCAGTCAAATTTTAGCCAATTCCGACACAGTCGCGAAAAATGACGAAATTACACCCGGCGCTATTTTTGTTTCCGATCAACCTGTCAAATTTGTGCCCATTCCAAGACAGTCGAGAAAAATGACGAAATTGCCACCGGCGGGATTTTTATTTCCGATCAACCTGTCAAATTTGAGCCCATTCCGACACAGTCGAGAAAAATGACGAAATTGCCTCCGGCTCGATTTTTGTTTCCGATCAACCAGTCAAATTTTAGCCAATTCCGACACAGTCGCGAAAAATGACGAAATTACACCCGGCGCGATTTTTTTTCCCGATCAACCTGTCAAATTTGAACCCATTCCGACACAGTCCAGAAAAATGACGAAATTGCCCCCGGCGATTTTTATTTCAGATCAAACTGCCAAATTTCAGCCAATTCCGACACAGACGAGAAAAATGACGAAATTGCCCCCGGCGCGGTTTTTGTTTCCTATCGACAAGTCAAATTTTAGCCAATTCCGACACAGTTTCGAAAAATGACGAAATTACACCCGGAGCTATTTTTGTTCCCGATCAACCTGTCAAATTTGAGCCCATTCCAACACAGTCGAGAAAAATTAGGAAATTGCCGCCGGCGGGATTTTTATTTCCGATCAAACTTCCAAATTTCAGCCAATTCCGACACAGTTGAGAAAAATGACGAAATTGCCCCCGGCGCGGTTTTTGTTTCCGATCAACCAGTCAAATTTTAACCAATTCCGACACAGTGACGAAAAATGACGAAATTACACCCGGCGCGATTTTTGTTCCCGATAAACCTGTCAAATTTGAGCCCATTCCAACACAGTCCCGAAAAATGAAGAAATTGTCGTCGGCGCGATTTTTATTTCCGATGAAACTGCCAAATTTCAGCCAATTTCGACACAGTCGAGGAAAATGACGAAATTGCCCCCGGCCCAGTTTTTGTTTCCGATCAACCAGTCAAATTTTAGCCAATTTCGACACAGTCGCGAAAAATAACGAAATTACACCGGCGCGAATTTTGTTCCCGATCAACCTGTCAAATTTGAGCCCATTCCGACACAGTCGAGAAAAACGACGAAATTGCCGTCGAAGCGATTTTTATTTCCGATCAAACTGCCAAATTTCAGCCAATTCCGACACAGTCGAGAAAAATGACGAAAGTGCCCCCGACGCGATTTTTGTTTCCGATCAACAAGTCAAATTTCAGCCAATTCCGACACAGTCGCGAAAAAAGACGAAATTACACCCAGCGCGATTTTTGTTCCCGATCAACCTGTCAAATTTGAGCCCATTCCGACACAGTCGAGAAAAATGACGAAATTGCCCACGGCACGATTTTTATTTCAGATCAAACTGACAAATTTCAGCCAATTCCGACACAGTCGAGAAAAATGACGAAATTGCCCCCGACGCTGTTTTTGTTTCCGATCAACAAGTCAAATTTTTGCCAATTCCGACACAGTCGCGAAAAAAGACGAAATTACACCCAGCGCGATTTTTGTTCCCGATCAACCAGTCAAATTTGAGCCCATTCCGACACATTCGCGAAAAATGAC
>NW_019266404.1:0-1055 GCF_002742605.1 Olea europaea var. sylvestris
GCAATACCCGTAGTATTTTTCCTTGGATTGATGCCGAAGGGAAGGCTCCGGTAAGCCGGAGTGATCGGAAAAATACTTGTGGTAACGATCTGCTAAGGGTGTTAAGTTGTAAGAAACATGCAAATGTAGCTGTGAAGGCTTCAATTGGTATCATGCCAAGAAAAGTGTAATCATGTAATATTTAGTTATTAATTGTTATCTTCAATACGTTTCCTCACGGAACAATCCGAATTCTTCCACAATTTGACATGTAATAATGTTTTATAAATAAGTGACGAAAAATTTCATACACAAGTCTTTTATCTAACTAATTTAATACCGTATTAATTTCTCGTCTAAAAAGTTTAAATTGTTTGAAGTTATAATTTTATTTTTTAAATTGTTTGTAATAGATGTATTCTATAATTACATATAAAGGTCAAGTTTAGTGGTTTATTTTGTTAACTTGAACAAATTGGTTGTTGATAATATATATTTACCTTAATTCTATTGCGTGACAACGTAATCGATGATTTCTTTATTTGTGTAAACAGATGAATGATTATATTAGTTGGTGGGTCATAAATCGACCTCTCGTGCATGTAAAAAGTTTCCAAGTGATTAGATTTCACAAGATTTGAAAATCCAGTTGTATGTGTTTACTTTATTGTTTTTGGTTCATGTTTGTCGTTTAATAATGTCGAAATGACATTTGAAATTGTTGACAATTGTTTGTTAATGACATTTAGAGAAGAGTGGATATATTTCACCCGTGTGTATGTGACATAAATGTAAGTCAATGTTCACACGGATAAGAAAGAAAGTTGAACTGATTTGATTCTGACGGTCGTCGAGTAAACATCTATCACTAAATAAAAATGCATAAGTATTTTTTTCATATGAAAATTATATATTATAAATATAAATTATTGTCATAAATGCATCATCAAGTACGCATTTTGGCCCAGTAGTAGGCCCCGACTCACCTTCGTGAACAAACTTGGATAAGAACTCTTATGTTTTCTAAAATTGGACTCCACCACTACTCGTGTGTTGTGTGTGTGTGTGTGTGTGTG
>NW_019266404.1:1093-6991 GCF_002742605.1 Olea europaea var. sylvestris
TATTCTAAGGCGAAATGCTCTCCTTCCTTCTGATGTATTTTTACATACCATAGTTTTGAAATATTACTTAACCCGGTTCATTTTCGGCGCAAGAGTGCTCAAACAGTAAACTACTACGCATTCATTCAAGGGTGATTACTAATAGGGAAACCTCCTAACTATATCTATGCCCCCTACCTCTTTTATCACTAAAGGATCATTTAAGAGCTAATACCTACTTATGAATAAATGAATTTTTTATATTCATGGAAGTCAAAAATGAGAAGTGGCATCCTTCTCCTAGAGTTAGCAATAGGTTCCCCCCCCCCCCCCCTGGCATGCTTCTCCTAGAGTTAGCAATAGGATCCCTCCCTCCCTCCCTTTCATGACTTTGGTATCCAAGTTTTGTCCGACTAATTTCGAGAAGTGACAATCTTCCCCCCTACTTTGCCACCGGGCAAATCAGATGCACACATAGTTTATACATAATTGAACCGAGCACTTGGGAAATAGCTCTCCTCCTTGTGGATCCTTTTTTACGACGTGCAGATGAAACCCTGAAAAAGTGACAGAGGGCATTATGACTTTGTCTTCACATGACATCTACATTCCAACTAAATGTTGCCTTCATGGAGATGCAAACCTTCGATACCCCGTAAAAAACCTTCCTACTTTATCATTGCATCATGTTCATGGAGGCTACCGATAGTGAAATTTCATTTGGTTTCAAATCATTAGGAAAAAAAATAATAAATTAGCATGAATCATGAAAAAAAATACCCATTCAACTCTATTTCGCGCGTGTTAATTCGCTAACAATTAAAGAGGATCAGACGATTGTGTAAGGGACGAAACCTCTTGAGACAAAGTCCCAAAAAGGGGTGTTCTTTTTATTGGCGATGAACTTTACAATTGGAAACGGAAAATAACGTGCCTCCAAGGGGCGCAAGCACACGAGTTACAGAAAAGGAAGTGTTTAAGTCTAAAAACTAAAGGAATGAAAATTACATATTCTCTGTTCGAGAGTTTTGGATTCGGTCCTCTGCTTCTAAGTTCTTTCTCCCTTTTATACTTCATAGGCAATCCCTTTGTGATTAACTGCTCTAAGAAAACTACTTGATCGCCCTATAACTACCCACTTTCTTTGTAGTGGTCATTTTGTCATGAAACTGTCCTTTTAACTGCTGCCATTATCTTGCATCGTTCAACCGCTTTCGATTGAGTCTCTTGAGTCGTGGAACGTGATAAGGTTACTTTAACAACTGCCTCAATAACTGCATTTCTTGATAATCATAATGCATTATGTTTGTTGATACCTTGGGCGACTTGAAGATTTGGGCCAGACTCTGGGCGACCGTATGCCACTCTATTCGTTCAGATTCTGAGCGACTTGCAAATTTGGGCGATGGCGTTACCGCACTATTGGGCCCCTTATTTGGGCATTCACCTTGATTCGTTTAATTGGATTTCGTTCTTTGGGCTATCTGATTTGGGGATCTTCCAATTGGGCTTTACTCTCTGGGTTGTTCGATCTGGGCTGTTCGATCTGAGCTGAATTTTTATGTGTCAACAATTACCCCCCAATATGACAGAATTAATAATAATTATTGAATTTTGCCATATTCACTTCACGTCTCCAGCAACGTTCGCGATTCCCAAAGAATTTCAATCATTGTTTTCTTCTATAACTTGAAAAGGTGCGTCGCTTTGCAAACCCTTATAAACTCCAAACACGCCATTTTACTGCTACCAAATCAAGTTTCATATTTCTTGCGCATCCTTCACGATTCACTGTTCATCTTTTGCTTCCTTTTTACGTAACTCTGAAAAGCTTCGTTCCTTCTTCAATGGCTGCTTCACAATCTCAAGCTAGCGACTCCTTTAGTTTTGATGACTTTCAGAAACTTCTGAGTCGTTCATACGTAACCCCAAGTTTTCTCGCGCCCGCCGATGTTGGACGTAATGAGTTTTACTTGGGTCCTTTCTTCAACAATGCGGAGGCAGTTGAATAGGCGGCGGTGGGTCAGCTGTTTCCTTGCACTCATGGCCCTCCTTTTCTGAATTCTTTGCCGTTGGGGCCACTTCGTGAAAGAGGTATTCGCACTTGACCCAAATCTGACGTAGCTTTTCGTAGGTGGCATGCTCGTCTTGTGGGTCATGGTCCTACTAAGGCACTTTTTGATAGCACTAGGATTTCTGATTTGTTGGAAGTCTCTATTCGCCCCCCTACTTTTGTCGGTAAAAACTATACCGATTCTTATTCAAGCCTGCAGACACTCCACAATCATTCGAGTGCTGAGCCTACTCATGCCGAGCGAGTGGCCTTCCTTTTAGTTTGGCTTTGTAAATATGTGTTGTGCGTGCCTAGTATAAAGCCTTCTCTGAGTTATCTACCTATAGCGCACGAACTGGCGCGTGGCAGGCCTTTGAACTTATGTTCTTTGTTTTTGGCTGCCCTTTATAGAGGTAAGGCTTTTCTTCAGGCTCAATTGAAGAATGGTGCATCTCCTACTGGCAGTGGACCTCTTTGGTTCACTCAGCTGTGGTTGAGATCCTATTTTCCATCGCTTGGTGCTCCATCCATTTCTCGTCCTTCTGCTAGCTGTTACGGGCTAGCTATGGAGTCTTTAACTCCTGTAAGTATGTCCAGAAGGGACATTTTTTCATTCTTTTATTCTTTAGATTCAATCTCTTCCTTCTTTCCTTTTCCTCCTTTTTTGACTCCGGACTATGTACATCCTCCTTCCACTCTAGATAGCGCGAGCACTTCTCTGCTCATTTGGATCCAGTTCTTAACTGGTAGGGAGCTTTTCCACGATATCTTAACTAGGACCAATGCCAAAGCTGGGGTAGAAATTTACACTCCCCAATTTTTCGCTCGGCAGCTTGGTTTCGGCCAAACTTGGCCTGTTCCTCTTTGCTATTCGAAGAACTTAAACGACCATTTTCATACCATTAATAAGGTGGAAGCAGAGGCTATAAACGATCGCAACCTCCATTTATCAAGCCATTTTTTATTAGCCCCTTTTAATCCTTGTCATGCTACTCACCCTCTTTTCGAACAACTTTGGCCATCGGTGAAGTGCAGATTATTTGCGACTGAGGCCAATCGTGCCTTTCATTCACTAGACCAACCGAGTATTTCTTCTCCTCCTCCTGTTTTGGTTACTCCTTTGTCTATTCGGAACCCCTCTCCTTCTCGTCGTACTAAACAATCTGCTCGTCCATCTTCTTCTCTCCCTGCCAGGCCAACTATGGCCAAGAGTGCTCCAAGCCGCAAACGGCCAGCCTTAGCATCTCCCATTCTGGAGGATGATGATGATGATGTCCCTCTTATCGTTAAGAGGAAGGTAATTAAATTGGTCTATTTACAAGTATGCTCTTCCCCATTTGAAATTTTTCTGTGTACTGATGATCTTTTGGACTTTTCAGAAAAGCTCAGCTTCCCCTTCAAAGGCTTTGGTATTACCAACTCCTACTCCATCATCCTCTGTTGAGGCTACTTCATCCAAACCGGTTGATGATGGGACCATGCTTAAAGGTATATCTTCAGTCCCAGATTCTTCATCACCACCCATGAATGAACCACCTTCCTCCTAGGGTGTCGACCCCCCAATCACCGAAGCAGAAGGTAATTCAGTTTTTGATGTCTTACCTTTGCTCGTGCTATTGGTTTCTGACTGGTTGCTTTTTGAACTTTGCAGATACTCCTATGAGTCCGCCCGTTGTGGCAACGTCTTCTCGCTTGGACAAGGGGAAGTCCTCACGAATGGATGAGTCGTTGGTGGCCAGCTTGGCTGAGGGTGCGCCATCTTCTACGATTGTCGACGAGGTAGTTTTTCTCTTTGCCTCTATTCCTATTTCCAACTTGTTCGTTGTAGCGAATATTTTTAATGTCGGCAATCTTCTTTGCAGGATGCTGACGGGATTGTTCGTTCTATCCAGGATTTGTTCGCTTCCTGGGGGCAGGTCCAAATGCCTCGCCCTGCTCTATCTGATCGTCCTGCTGCTTCTTCAGAAGAGGACTTGAAATTCTTGAAGGAGTTGGTATTTGAATACGTGTCCTTCATGGACATGGACATTGGAAGGGCTAGTGCTGCCAGACACAAGGATGAACTTGAGCGCTTGAGTGCGAAGTTAGAGCAAGCACTGACGCTTCCGTCGCTCAATCTTTCTGCCGACTTTAAAGCGAAGTTGAAGGTCATTCACACTGAGGTCCTTACTATGCTGGCCAAGAATGCTGAACTAAAGGCCAAGCGTACTCAATATCTTCGAGCCGTAGCTGAGAAAGAGTCTCTGCGCTTGGAGATCAACAAGGCTAAGGACGAGTTAAAAGAAATCTCTTCCGAAGTCATGATTGAAGACTCCTTGATGGTTAACTTGGCTGCTCAGATGAGGGAACTTCAAGCCAAAATGGACGATTGCAGGGCGAGGATGGCCGCTAAAAAGCGCAACGCCTCTCAGGGAATTGAGCGAACTAAATCCTTGGTCGAACAATACAAGAAGCTGGAGGTTGATGATGATGACGTTGCGGCTGAATTGAACATCACTACCTCCCGACAGAATGAGGATTGGGAAAAACTTTGGGAACGAATTCGTTCCTTATGGGGGTAGAATGTAATTAAGACATACGATGTCTTTTCTATTTTGTAATTTTGTTCCTTATTAATGAATATTAATTTCTTGTGCATTTATTTGATGTTTATTTTCTAATCATCAATTCTTTAAGCATTTAACTGCTTTGCATTAAGAATTTTGTCCATTCCCTTTTGATATTCCCACTACTGTTCCCAAGACTTAGGGCCATTTAATTCCGTCTATTAGACAGAAATGTGGCTGTTCATATTCTGTCTCTTCATCTTCACCCCCTATAAATGTTTCGCATTTTTTCATCCTCTATCTTCATCTCCTCATTTTCTTATTCGAAACCAATTTGCTGCCATTTCTTGGCATTCTGACGATCAATCTGATCCAAAAAATGGACTGTTTAGTCCGTCCGCCTTATACTTACTTTGATGTCACCTTTGGTATGGGAGGTATAGGAAATGTTTTCTGGCCCGCAGCGAAATTTTTACCTGCAAAATTCTTCCCATCGTCTCTTTGTTCTTCACAAGGAGGCAATGATGGAAGGCAATTTTTGAGCTGCTCATGGGCCATTTTGTTTGCTGAGAGTGCTTCTCAGCTTGCCTGCTGAGAATGTTTCTCAGCCTATTTGCTCGCTATTGCAGCGATGCATTTAGGAAGGTGGTGAGGCCAGTACACCTTCTCACTCGTCAATCCCACCACTGCAGCGATGCATTTAGGAAGGCAGTGTGAAGCTTACTCAGTGATCTGCTGGGAGATCATCTTACTTTAATTGTATTTTGTAACACGCCTATTACTTATATCTTTTATATTCTTGTAATGAACGTTTGGTAATAAAGAACTTTATTTGAACGTATTTCGCTCTGTCTTTATTATTTTTTGATCGTCCAGAATGTTTGGTTATGTTTCTATCTGTTCGCATTCCCATAAAGAAGGAACATATTTTTTCAAATACTTGCCATTAATGAATCTTACGTGCTTGGTGCCATCTAAATCTTCCAAGTGGTATGCTCCATTAGGCAATACATTGTTTATTTTGTATGGTCCTTCCCAGTTGGACGACCACTCCCCGTACTTTAGATCCTTAGTATCCAAAGAGAGTATTGTCTTCCAAACTAGTTCACCCAGGCTGAACAATTTGGCTATGACTTTTTTATTATAAAATTTAGCCAATCTTTGCTTTTGAACTTGCAACCTATCCAAGACGTCCAACTTCAATTCATCTAAACTTAATAAATTTTGAACTAGCGATTCGGCATACTCATCATCATTCAACTTATGTTGTAAGCACACTCGAATTGATTGCACGTTGATTTTCATAGGCAAAACGGCCTC
>NW_019266404.1:7197-7511 GCF_002742605.1 Olea europaea var. sylvestris
CGTTGGATTGAGCGTAGTATGGTGTGGAGTTTACTAATTTAACCCCAAACTCGCTCAAAAATTTGTTTACTTGATCTCCATTCAAAGATGTTCTGTGATCTACCATTATAGTTTGTGGAATTCCAAACCTATAAATAATGTGATCACGAATAAACTCTATAACATTCTTCTTGGTAATCTCTTTTAAAGGTACTGCTTCTACCCATTTAGTGAAATAGTCGGTTGCAACTTTAACAAAAGTATGTTGCTTGGACGATGGAGGGTAAATCTTCCCTATTAGATCTATCGCCCAACCTTTGAACGGCCAAAGTTTA
>NW_019266405.1:0-2582 GCF_002742605.1 Olea europaea var. sylvestris
GACACAGCCGCGAGAAATGACGAAATTGCCCCCGGAGCGATTTTTGTTCCCGATCAACCAGTCAAATTTTAGCCAATTCCGACGCAGTCGCGAAAAATGACGAAATTGACCCCGGCGCGATTTTTTTTGTTCCCGATCAACCTGTCAATATATTAGCCAATTCCGACAAAGTCGCGAAAAATGACGAAATTGCCCCCGGCGCGGTTTTTGTTCACGATGAACCTGTCAAATTTTAGCCAATTCGGACACAGTCGCAAAAATGACGAAATTGCCCCCGGCGCGATTTTTGTTCCCGATCAACCTGTCAAATTTTGGCTAATTCCGAAACAGTCGCGAAAAATGACGAAATTGCCCCCGGCGCGGCTTTTGATCCCGATCAACCTGTCAAATTTTAGCCAATTCCGACACAGTCGAGAAAAATGACGAAATTGCCCCTGGCGCGGTTTTTGTTCCCGATGAACCTGTCAAATTTGAGCCAATTCCGACAAAATCGCGAAAAATGATGAAATTGCCCCCGACGCGATTTTTGTTTCCGATCAACCTGTCAAATTTTAGCCAATTCCGACACAGTCGAGAAAAATGACTAAATTGCCCCCGGCGCGGTTTTTGTTCCCGATCAACTTGTCAAATTGATCCAATTTCGACGCAGTCGCGAAAAATGACGTAAGTGCCCCCGACGCGGTTTTTGTTTCCGGTCAAGTTGTCAAATTTTAGCTAATTCCGACACAGTCGAGAAAAATGACGAAATTGCCCCCGACGCGGTTTTTGTTTCCGGTCAAGTTGTCAAATTTTAGCTAATTCCGACACAGTCGAGAAAAATGACGAAATTGCCCCCGACGCGGTTTTTGTTTCCGGTCAAGTTGTCAAATTTTAGCTAATTCCGACACAGTCGAGAAAAATGACGAAATTGCCCCAGGCGCGTTTTTTGTTTTCGATCAGCCTGTCAAATTTTGGCCAATTCCGACACAGTCGCGAAAAATGACGAAATTGCCCCTGGCGCGATTTTTGTTTCCAATCAACCTGTCAAATTTCAGCCAATTTCGACGCAGTCGCGAAAATGACGAAATTGCCCCCAGCGCTGTTTTTGTTCCCGATCAACCAGTCAAATTGTAGCCAATTCCAACACGGTCGCGAAAAATGACGAAATTACCCCCGGCGCTGTTTTTGTTCCCGATGAACCAGTCAAATTGTAGCCATTTACAACACAGTCGCGAAAAATGACGAAATTGCCCCCGGCGCTGTTTTTGTTCCCGATCAACTAGTCAAATTGTTCCCAATTCCGACACAATCGCGAAAAATGACGAAATTGCCCCCGATGCGGTTTTTGTTCCCGATCAACCAGCCGAATTTTGGCCAATTTCGACACAGTCGCGAAAAATGACGAAATTTCCCCCAGCTCGGTTTTCGTTTCCGATCAACCTGTCAAATTTTGGCCAATTCCGACACAGTCGCGAAAAATGACGAAATCGCCCCCGACGCAGTTTTTGTTTCCGATCAACCTGTCAAATTTTGGCCAATTCCGACACAGTAGCGAAAAATGACGAAATTGCCCCCGGCCCAGTTTTTGTTCCCGGTCAACTAGTCAAATTGTTCCCAATTCCGACACAATCGCGAAAAATGACGAAATTGCCCCCGATGCGGTTTTTGTTCCCGATCAACCAGCCGAATTTTGGCCAATTTCGACACAGTCGCGAAAAATGACGAAATTACCCACGGCGCGGTTTTTGTTAACGATCAACCTGTCAAATTTTAACCAATTTCGACACAGTCACGAAAAATGACGAAATTGCCCCCGGCGCTGTCTTTGTTCCCGATCAACAAGTCAAATTGTAGCCAATTCCAACACAGCCGCGAAAAATGACGAAATTGCCCCCGGAGCGATTTTTGTTCCCGATCAACCAGTCAAATTTTAGCCAATTCCGACACAGTCGCGAAAAATGACGAAATTGACCCCGGCGCGATTTTTGTTCCCGATCAACCTGTCAATATTTTAGCCAATTCCGACACAGTCGCGAAAAATGACGAAATTGCCCCCGGCGCGATTTTTGTTCACGATGAACCTGTCAAATTTTAGCCAATTCCGACACAGTCGCGAAAAATGACGAAATTGCCCCCGGCGCGATTTTTGTTCCCGATCAACCTGTCAAATTTTGTACAATTCCGAAACAGTCGCGAAAAATGACGAAATTGCCCCCGGCGCGGCTTTTGTTCCCGATCAACCTGTTAAATTTTAGCCTATTCCGACACAGTCGAGAAAAATGACGAAATTGCCCCCGGCGCGGTCTTTCTTTCCGATAAACCGGTCAAATTTTAGCCAATTCCGACACAGTCGCGAAAAATGACGAAATTGCCCCAGGCGCGTTTTTTGTTTCCGATCAGCCTGTCAAATTTTGGCCAATTCCGACACAGTCACGAAAAATGACGAAATTGCCCCTGGCGCGATTTTTGTTTCCGATCAACCTGTCAAATTTCAGCCAATTTCGACACAGTCGCGAAAATTGACGAAATTGCCCCCAGCGCTGTTTTTGTTCTCGATCAACCAGTCAAATTGTAGCCAATTCCAACACAGTCGCGAAAAATGA
>NW_019266405.1:2705-3311 GCF_002742605.1 Olea europaea var. sylvestris
CGACACAGTCGCGAAAAATGACGAAATTTCCCCCAGCGCGATTTTCGTTTCCGATCAACCTGTCAAATATTGGCCAATTCCGACACAATCTCGAAAAATGACGAAATTGCCCCAGGCACGATTTTTGTTTCCGATCAACCTGTCAAATTTCAGCCAATTTCGACACAGTCGCGAAAAATGTCGAAATTGCCCCCAGCGCTGTTTTTGTTCCCGATCAACCAGTCAAATTGTAGCCAATTCCAACACGGTCGCGAAAAATGACGAAATTACCCCCGGCGCTGTTTTTGTTCCCGATGAACCAGTCAAATTGTAGCCAATTACAACACAGCCGCGAAAAATGACGAAATTGCCCCCGACGCGATTTTTGTTCCCGATCAACAATTTAAATTTTAGCAAATTTCGACACAGTCGCGAAAAATGACGAAATTTCCCCCAGCTCGGTTTTCGTTTCCGATCAACCTGTCAAATTTTGGCCAATTTCGACACAGTCGCGAAAAATGACGAAACTGCCCCCGACGTGGTGTTTGTTCCCGATCAACCTGTCAAATTTTAGCCAATTCCGACACAGTCGTGAAAAATGACGAAATTGCCCCCTGCGCGGTTTTT
>NW_019266405.1:3376-7507 GCF_002742605.1 Olea europaea var. sylvestris
TTTCAGCCAATTCCGACACAGTCGCGAAAAATGACGAAATTGCCCCCGACGCAGTTTTTGTTTCCGATCAACCTGTCAAATTTTGGCCAATTCCGACACAGTAGCTAAAAATGACGAAATTGCCCCCGGCGCAGTTTTTGTTCCCGATCAACTAGTCAAATTGTTGCCAATTCCGACACAATCACGAAAAAGGACGAAATTGCCCACGATGCGGTTTTTGTCCTCGATCAACCTGTCAAATTTTAACCAATTCCGACACAGTCGCGAAAAATGACGAAATTGCCCCCGGCGCTGTTTTTGTTCCCGATCAACGAGTCAAATTGTAGCCAATTCCGACACAGTCGCGAAAAATGACGAAATAGCCCCCGGCGCTGTTTTTGTTCCCGATCAACGAGTCAAATTGTAGCCAATTCCGACACAGTCGCGAAAAATGACGAAATAGCCCCCGGCGCTGTTTTTGTTCCCGATCAACGAGTCAAATTGTAGCCAATTCCGACACAGTCGCGAAAAATGACGAAATAGCCCCCGGCGCTGTTTTTGTTCCCGATCAACGAGTCAAATTGTAGCCAATTCCGACACAGTCGCGAAAAATGACGAAATAGCCCCCGGCGCTGTTTTTGTTCCCGATCAACGAGTCAAATTGTAGCCAATTCCGACACAGTCGCGAAAAATGACGAAATAGCCCCCGGCGCTGTTTTTGTTCCCGATCAACGAGTCAAATTGTAGCCAATTCCGACACAGTCGCGAAAAATGACGAAATAGCCCCCGGCGCTGTTTTTGTTCCCGATCAACGAGTCAAATTGTAGCCAATTCCGACACAGTCGCGAAAAATGACGAAATAGCCCCCGGCGCTGTTTTTGTTCCCGATCAACGAGTCAAATTGTAGCCAATTCCGACACAGTCGCGAAAAATGACGAAATAGCCCCCGGCGCTGTTTTTGTTCCCGATCAACGAGTCAAATTGTAGCCAATTCCGACACAGTCGCGAAAAATGACGAAATAGCCCCCGGCGCTGTTTTTGTTCCCGATCAACGAGTCAAATTGTAGCCAATTCCGACACAGTCGCGAAAAATGACGAAATAGCCCCCGGCGCTGTTTTTGTTCCCGATCAACGAGTCAAATTGTAGCCAATTCCGACACAGTCGCGAAAAATGACGAAATAGCCCCCGGCGCTGTTTTTGTTCCCGATCAACGAGTCAAATTGTAGCCAATTCCGACACAGTCGCGAAAAATGACGAAATAGCCCCCGGCGCTGTTTTTGTTCCCGATCAACGAGTCAAATTGTAGCCAATTCCGACACAGTCGCGAAAAATGACGAAATAGCCCCCGGCGCTGTTTTTGTTCCCGATCAACGAGTCAAATTGTAGCCAATTCCGACACAGTCGCGAAAAATGACGAAATAGCCCCCGGCGCTGTTTTTGTTCCCGATCAACGAGTCAAATTGTAGCCAATTCCGACACAGTCGCGAAAAATGACGAAATAGCCCCCGGCGCTGTTTTTGTTCCCGATCAACGAGTCAAATTGTAGCCAATTCCGACACAGTCGCGAAAAATGACGAAATAGCCCCCGGCGCTGTTTTTGTTCCCGATCAACGAGTCAAATTGTAGCCAATTCCGACACAGTCGCGAAAAATGACGAAATAGCCCCCGGCGCTGTTTTTGTTCCCGATCAACGAGTCAAATTGTAGCCAATTCCGACACAGTCGCGAAAAATGACGAAATAGCCCCCGGCGCTGTTTTTGTTCCCGATCAACGAGTCAAATTGTAGCCAATTCCGACACAGTCGCGAAAAATGACGAAATAGCCCCCGGCGCTGTTTTTGTTCCCGATCAACGAGTCAAATTGTAGCCAATTCCGACACAGTCGCGAAAAATGACGAAATAGCCCCCGGCGCTGTTTTTGTTCCCGATCAACGAGTCAAATTGTAGCCAATTCCGACACAGTCGCGAAAAATGACGAAATAGCCCCCGGCGCTGTTTTTGTTCCCGATCAACGAGTCAAATTGTAGCCAATTCCGACACAGTCGCGAAAAATGACGAAATAGCCCCCGGCGCTGTTTTTGTTCCCGATCAACGAGTCAAATTGTAGCCAATTCCGACACAGTCGCGAAAAATGACGAAATAGCCCCCGGCGCTGTTTTTGTTCCCGATCAACGAGTCAAATTGTAGCCAATTCCGACACAGTCGCGAAAAATGACGAAATAGCCCCCGGCGCTGTTTTTGTTCCCGATCAACGAGTCAAATTGTAGCCAATTCCGACACAGTCGCGAAAAATGACGAAATAGCCCCCGGCGCTGTTTTTGTTCCCGATCAACGAGTCAAATTGTAGCCAATTCCGACACAGTCGCGAAAAATGACGAAATAGCCCCCGGCGCTGTTTTTGTTCCCGATCAACGAGTCAAATTGTAGCCAATTCCGACACAGTCGCGAAAAATGACGAAATAGCCCCCGGCGCTGTTTTTGTTCCCGATCAACGAGTCAAATTGTAGCCAATTCCGACACAGTCGCGAAAAATGACGAAATAGCCCCCGGCGCTGTTTTTGTTCCCGATCAACGAGTCAAATTGTAGCCAATTCCGACACAGTCGCGAAAAATGACGAAATTGCCCCCGGCCCGATTTTTGTTCCCGATCAACCAGTCAAATTTTAGCCAATTCCGACACAGTCGCGAAAAATGAAGAAATTGACCCCGACGCGATTTTTCTTCCCGATCAACCTGTCAATATTTTAGCCAATTCCGACACAGTCGTGAAAAATGACGAAATTGCCCCCGGCGCGATTTTTGTTCACGACGAACCTATCAAATTTTAGCCAATTCCGACACAGTCGCGAAAAGTTACGAAATTGCCCCCGGCGCGGCTTTTGTTCCCGATCAACCTGTCAAATTTTAGCCAATTCCGACACAGTCGAGAAAAATGACGAAATTGCCCCTGGCGCGGTTTTTGTTCCCGATGAACCTGTCAAATTTGAGCCAATTCCGACAAAATCGCAAAAAATGACGAAATTGCCCCGGCGCGGTTTTTGTTCCCGATCAACCTGTCAAATTGATCCAATTCCGACGCAGTCGCGAAAAATGACGTAAGTGCCCCCGACGCGGTTATTGTTTCCGGTCAACTTGTCAAATTTTAGCTAATTCCGACACGGTCGAGAAAAATGACGAAATTGCCCCCGGCGCGGTCTTTGTTTCCGATAAACCGGTTAAATTTTAGCCAATTCCGACACAGTCGCGAAAAATGACGAAATTACCCCAGGCGCGTTTTTTGTTTCCGATCAGCCTGTCAAATTTTGGCCAATTCCGACACAGTCGCGAAAAATGACGAAATTGCCCCCTGCGCGGTTTTTGTTCCTGATCAACCAGTCAAATTTTATCCAATTCCGACACAGTCGCGAAAAATGACGAAATTGCCCCCGGTGTAGTTTTTGTTTCCAATCAACCTTTCAAATTTCAGCCAATTCCGACACAGTCGCGAAAAATGACGAAATTACCCCCGACGCAGTTTTTGTTTCCAATCAACCTTTCAAATTTCAGCCAATTCCGACACAGTCACGAAAAATGACGACACTGCCCCCGACGCAGTTGTTGTTTCCGATATACCTATCAAATTTCAGCCAATTTCGACACAGTCGCAAAAAATGACGAAATTGCCCCCAGCGCTGTTTTTGTTCCCGATCAACCAGTCAAATTGTAGCCAATTCCAACACAGTCGCGAAAAATTACGAAATTGCCCCCGACGCAGTTTTTGTTTCCGATCAACATGTCAAATTTTGGCCAATTACGACACAGCAGCGAAAAATGACGAAATTGCCCCCGGAGCGGTTTTTGTTTCCAATCAACCTTTCAAATTTCAGGCAATTCCGACACAGTCGCGAAAAATGACGAAATTCCCCCGACGCAGTTTTTGTTTCCGATCAACCTGTCAAATTTTAGCAAATTCCGACACAGTCGCAAAAAATGACGAAATTGTCCCCGGCGCGATTTTTGTTCCCGATGAACCAGTCAAATTTTAACCAATTCCGAAACAGTCGCGAAAAATGACGAAATTGTCCCCGGAGCGATTTTTGTTCCCGATCAACCTGTCAAATTTTAGCCAATTCCGACACATTCGCGAAAAATGACGAAATTGCCCCCGGCGCG
>NW_019266406.1:0-7506 GCF_002742605.1 Olea europaea var. sylvestris
ACAAAGGGATATGATTTATATAGGACAAAACAGTACATACTATTAATGAGGTGGAAGAGTCTTGAGAAAGGAATTACAATAGCAATTTATTTCAACTCACAAAATCTGGTCTAGAATTTGGTGAATTATTTACTTACGAAGTTCGATACTAAAATTCTAATTGAATAATGGATACAGGGGTTTAAGATATATCATATTGGATTAGCACTAACAATTAGCATTTATCCTAATCAAATTAGGATTATGATTAACAATCAAAATTTATCATAGCCTGTGCTTGGGATTATTATTATTATACACGTGCAGTCATGATTATCTTAAAACTAAAATCATAAATCAACTTCAATTATTCATCAAATCTAGCATCTTGAACATAAATATCTATGTGTTATTCAATCTTACTATAATAGAGTACGGTAGACAAGATTTCTAGTACCAAAGCAAATATTAAAATTATTTGACTACTATTATCTGCCCTTTTCTTTCTCCAAAAGAAAAATAATATTAAAATAAAATCACCCTTTTTCTACAATTTCTTCACGTGGAAATCAAGCTACCTTTATCAACTCCCAAATCAAAACAAATAAATTAATTATTAAAATAATACACTCAATCACCATACACGTGGCAGCTTCATGATATAAACTAATCAAATAAAATACTATAAAATACCAATTTCCTCAAAGGTCAATATCTTAGGCTTAACTTATCAGAATTAATTTTTTCTCGGGCCTAAAATGCATAATTAAATACGAGCTATCTAACGAGTATAATATTTACATACTTATACTCACTCTATCAAAATTCACATATTTGATTCAAAAAAAATTTAAGAATATATTTTGACTTAGTCCCTCGACTTTCAAAATAATATAGATAATAAATAAATTTTTATTCAAAAATTTTGGGATGTTACAGTAATGTCACATGGCAAAGTTAAAACTAAAGTATGCACCATTGTGTAGGTGTAGCAAGGTTTTTATCGATTGAGTTTTGCTATTTGTACACTGATTTTTGACACATTGTTCGACACTTGCATTATTGTCAAGTGTCAATTGGATGGGAAAACTATTTGAAATTTAAGCTGTCCAACAGGGTAATGTCACGTGGCAAAGTGTAAAGTAAAGTGTACACCATAGTGTACATGTAGCAAGGTTCTTACCGATTGAACTTTGCTATTTGTACACCGATTTTTGACACTTTTTACTCTTGCATTGTTGTCAAGTATCAATTAGATGGGAAAACTATTTTGAAATAGAAACTGTCCAATGGGGTAATGTCACGTCGTAAAGTGTGAACTAAAGTGTACACCATAGTGTACATGTAGCCCGGTTATACCAATTGAACTTTGCTATTTGTAGACTAATTTTTGTCATGTTGCTTGACACTTGCATTGTTGTCAGGTATCAATTGGATGGAAAAACTGTTTGAAATTTAAACTACCTGACAAGGTAATGTCACGTGGCAAAGTGTAAACTAAAGTATACACCGTGGTGTACGTGTAGCCCGGTTCTTACCAATTGAACTTTGCTATTTGTACGCTAATTTTAGATACGTTGTTTGACACTTGCATTATTGTCAAGTGTCAATAGGATAGGAAAATTATTTGAACTTTAAATGGTCCAACAGGGCAATGTCACGTGCCAAAGTGTAAACTAAAGTGTGTTCACCATAATGTACTTACAGCATGGTTCTTACCGATTGAACTTTGCTATTTGTACTCTGATTTTTGACACGTTGTTTAACACTTGCATTGTTGTCAAGTGTCAATTGGGTAGGAAAACTGTTTGAAAACTAAACTGTCCAACAGGGTAATGTCAAATGGCAAAGTCTAAACTAAAGTGTATACTATAGTGTATGTGTCGCAAGGTTCTTCCCGATTGAACTTTGCAATTTGTACACTGATTTTTGACACGTTATTCGACACTTACATTACTGTCAAGTGTCAATTGGATGGGAAAACTATTTGAAATTTAAACTATCTAACAGGGATATGTCAAGTGGCAAAGTGTAAACTAAAGTGTACACCATAGTGTACATGAAGCAAGGTTCTTACCGATTGAACTTTGCTATTTGTACACTGATTTTTGACACGTTGTTTGATACTTGCATTATTGTCAAGTGCCAATGGGATGGGAAAACTGTTTGAAATTTAAACTGTTCGACGGGGATATGTCACGTGACAAGGTGTAAACCAAAGTGTACATCATAATGTACTTGAAGTATGATTCTTACCGATTGAACTTTGCTATTTGTACATCAATTTTTGACACCTTGTTTGACACTTGTATTGTAGTCAAGTGTCAAATGGATGGGATAACTATTTGAAATTAAAACTTTCCAATGGGGTAATGTTACGTGACAAATGTAAACTAAAGTATACACCATAGTATACATGTAGCAAGGTTCTTACTGTTTGAACTTTGCTATTTGTACGCTGATTTTGGAGACATTGTTTGTCTCTTTAATTGTTGTCTAGTGTCAATTGGTTGAGAAAACTATTTGAAATTTAAACTGTCCAACGGGGTAATGTCACGTGGCAAAGTGTGAACTAAAGTGTACACCAAAGGTTACATGCAGCATGGTTCTTACCGATTGAACTTTGCTATTTATAAACTGATTCTTGCCACGTTGTTTGACACTTGCATTGTTTTCAAGTGTCAATTGGATAGGAAAACTGGTTGAAATTTAAACTACCCAACTGGTTAATGTCATGTGGTAAAGTGTAAACTAAAGTGTGCACAAGGTTCTTATCAATCGAACATTGCTATTTGTACACATAATTTTGCCATGTTGTTTAACACTTGCATTGTTGTCAAGTGTCAACTTGATGGGAAAATGTTTGAAATATAAACTGTCCAACGAGGCTATGTCATGTGACGAAGTGTAAACGAAAGTGTACACCATAGTGTACTTGAAGCAAGGTTCTTACCGATTAAACTTTGCTATTTGTACACTAATTTTTGACACGTGCATTGTTGTTAAGTGTCAATTGGATTGGAAAACTGTTTGAAATTTAAATTTTCTAACAGGGTAATGTCACATGGCAAAGTGTAAACTAAAGTGTACATCATAGTGTACATGTAGCAAGGTTCTTACCCATTGAACTTTGCTATTTGTTCACTGATTTTTGACACGTTGTTTGACACTTGCATTGTTGTCAAGTATCAATTGGATGGGAAAATTGTTTTGAAATTTAAACTGTCCAATGGGGTTATGTCACGTCATAAAGTGTAAACGAAAGTATACACCATAGTGTACATGTAGCGCGGTTCTTATCGATTGAACTTTGCTATTTGTACACTGATTTTGGACACTTTGTTCGACTCTTGAATTGTTGTCAGCTGTCAAATGGATGGGAAAAATGTCCAACATGGTAATGTCACTTGGCAAAGTGTAAACTAAAGTGTACACCTTAGTGTACATGTAGCCCAGTTCATACCGATTGGACTTTGCTATTTGTACACTGATTTTGTTACGTTGTTTGACACTTGCATTGTTGTCTACTCTCAATTGGATGGGAAAACTGTTTGAAATTAAAACTGCCCAACAAGGTAATGTCACGTGGCAAAGTGTAAACTAAAGTATACACCATGGTGAAATGTAGCCCGGTTCTTACCGATTGAACTTTGCTATGTGTTCACTAATTTTAGACACGTTGTTTGGCAGTTGCGTTGTTGTCAGGTGTCAATTGGATAGGAAAACTGTTTGAACTTTAAACGATCCAACAGGGCAATGTCACAAGCGTGTAAACTCAAGTGTGTTCACCATAGTCTACGTGTAGCATCGTTCTTACCGATTGAAATTTGCTATTTGTAAACTGATTTTTGACACGTTGTGTGACACTTGCATTGTAGTCAAGTGTCAATTAGGTGGGAAAATTGTTTGAAATTTAAACTGTCCAATAGGATAATGTTACAAGGCAAAGTGTAAAATGAAGTGTACACCATAGTGTACATGTCGCAAGGTTCTTACCGATTGAACTTTTCTATTTGTACACTGATTTTTGACCCGATGTTTGACACTTGCATTATTTTCAAGTGTCAATTGGATGCAAAAACTATTTGAAATTTAAACTGTCAAATAAGGATATGTCACGTGGTAAAGTGTAAACTAAAGTGTACACCATAGTGTACATGAAGTAAGGTTCTTACCGATTGAATTTTACTATTTGTACGAAGATTTTTTACACTTTGTTTGACACTTGTACTGCTATGAAGTTTCAATTGGATGGGAAAACTGTTTGAAATTTAAACTGTCCAATGGAAATATTTCACGTGACAAGGTGTAAACCAAAGTGTACATCATAGTGTACTTGAAGCAAGATTCTTACCGATTGAACTTTGCTCTTTGTGCACTGATTTTTGACACATTGTTTGACACGTGCATTGTTTTCAAGTATCAATTCGATTGGAAAACTGTTTGAAATTTAAATTGTCCAACTAGGTAATGTCACATGGCAAAGTGTAAACAAAAGTGTACACCATAGTTTACATGTAGCAAGGTTTTTTCCGATTGAACTTTGCTATTTGTACACTGATTTTTGACACGTTGTTTGACACTTGCATTGTTGTCAAGTGTCAATTGGATGGGAAAACTGTTTGAAATTTTAACTGTCCAACGGGGTAATGTGATGCGAACCCCGTAGCAATTTTGACTACGAAACCCACAACGAGATTGACGAACCCAAGAAAGCCAAATTAATCCAAAGTTTAGGATTAACCCAAAAGAAAGTCGAACCAAAAAACCCAACAAGAACGACGCTTGAAAGACCCCTTGATCACGCAATTCAAGAATTAATCCCGGTTGTTTGAACGCCAAAAATTAACCCTTGATAAGTACGAAATTGTTCAATGAAGAACGATGAAGAAAAGACAATACGCCTCACTTTAATTCAATATCAATAATGTCAAAAGGTTTTTAACAATTGAATGGAAACTCTTATTTGTACTAAACCTAAAAACTAGGTAAAAATCATGTAAAAATTGAGCATAATCTCCAAAATATCGAAAAGAATCAAAATCTAACGAAATATGGAAAATTGCCAAAATTGGAACATTCACCAATTTTTTTGGCCTTTGCGGCCACATGGTTTATTTCCACGCGGTCGCATGGTTCAACAAAAATTCCAATTAAAGTTTTGTACATTGATTTTTGATACATTGTTTGACACTTGCATGGTTGTCAAGTGTTAATTGGATAGGAAAACTATTTGGAATTTAAATTGTCCAATGGGGATATGTCACGTGACAAGGTGTAAACCAAAGTGTACACCATGGTGTACTTGAAGCAAGGTTCTTACCGATTGAACTTTGCTATTTGTACCCTGCTATTGGACACGTTGTTCGAATCTAGAATTGTTGTCAACTGTTAATTGGATGGGAAAATTGTCTGAAATTTAAACTGCCCAACAGGGTAATGTCACGCGGCAAAGTATAAAGTAAACTATACACCATGGAGTACATGCAGCCCGGTTCTTGCCGATTGAAATTTGTTATTCGTACACTAATTTTAGACACGTTGTACGACACTTGCATTGTTGTCAGTTGTCAATTGGATTGGAAAATTGTTTGAACTTTAAACGGTCCAACAGGGTAATGTCACGAGCTAAAGTGTAAACTAAAGTGTGTTCACCATAGTGTACGTGTAGCATCGTTCTTACCGATTAAACTTTGCTATTTGTACATTGATTTTTGACACGTTGTTTGACACTTTCATTGTTGTCAAGTGTCAATTGGGTGGAAAAACTGTTTGAAATTTAAACTGTCCAATAGGGTAATGTCACGTGGGAAAGTGTAAACTAAAGTGTACACCATAGTGTACATGTCGTAAGGTTCGTAACAATTGAACTTTGCTATTTGTGCACTAATTTTTGACACGATCTTTGACACTTGCATTGCTTTCAAGGGTCAATTGGATGCGAAAACTATTTGAAATTTAAACTGCAAATAGGGATGTGTCATGTGGTAAAGTGTAAACTAAAGTGTACATCATAGTGTACAAGAAGCAAGGTTCTTGCCGATTGAATTTTGCTATTTGTACACAAATAATTTACACTTTACCACATAATACATCCCTATTTGCAGTTTAAATTTCAAATAGTTTTCGCATCCAATTGACACTTGAAAACAATGCAAGTGTCAAACAACGTGTCAGAAATCAGTGTACAAATAGCAAAGTTCAATAGGTAAGAACCTTGCTACATGTACACTATAGTGTACACTTTAGTTTACACTTTGCCACGTGACATTACCCTATTGGACAGTTTAAATTTCAAACAATTTTCCCATCCAATTGACACCTGACAATAATGCAAGTATCAAACAACGTGTCAAAATCAGTATACAAATAGCAAAGTTCAATCGGTAAAGACCTTGCTACATGTACACTATGGTGTACACCTTCATTTGTACTTTACCGCGTGACATTAGCTTGCGGAACAGTTTAAATTTCAAACAGTTTTCCAATCCAATTGACACTTGACAACAAAGCAAGTGTCGAACAACGTGTCAAAAATCATTGTACAAATAACAAAGTTCAATTGGAAAGGACCCTGCTACATGTACACTATGGCGTACACTTTAATTTACACTTTGCCACGTGACTTTACCCTGTTGGATAGTTTAAATTTCAAATAGTTTTCCCATCCAGTAGACACTTGACAAAAATGCAAGTGTTAAACAACTTGTCGAAAATCAGTATACAAATAGCAAAGTTCAATCGGTAAGGATCTTGTTACATGTACACTATTGTGTACACGTTCGTTTGTACTTTGCCACGTGACATTATCCTACGGGACACTTTAAATTTCAAACAATTTTCCCATCCAATTGATACTTGACAACAATGCAAGTGTTAAACAACGTGTCCAAAATCAGTATACAAATAGCAAAGTTCAATCAGTAAGGACCTTGCTACTTATACACTATGGTGTACACTTTCGTTTGTACTTTACCATGTGATATTACCCAACGGGACAGTTTAAACTTCAAACAATTTTCCATCCAATTGATACTTGACAACAATGCAAGTGTCAAACAACGTGTCGAAAATCAGTACACAAATAGCAAAGTTCAATCGGTAAGGACCTTACTACATGTACACTATGGTGTACACTTTCGTTTGTACTTTGCCACATGAAATTACCTTGCGGGACAGTTTAAATTTCAAACAGTTTTCCCATCCAATTGACACTTGCATTGTCAAGTGTCAAACAATGTGTCAAAAATCAGTATACAAATAGCCACGTTCAATCGGTAAGAACCTGGCTACATGTACACTAGGATGTACACTTTAGTTTACATGTTACCATGTGACATTATCCTGTTGGATAGTTTAAATTTCAAATAGTTTTCCTATCCAATTGACACATGATAGCGATGCAAGTGTCAAATAACGTGCCAAAAATCAGTGCACAAATAGTTGAGTTCAATGGATAAGGACCTTGCTACATGTACACTATGGTGTACACTTTAGTTTACACTTTGCCACGTGACATTACCCTGC
>NW_019266407.1:0-7505 GCF_002742605.1 Olea europaea var. sylvestris
TGAGTTGAATCCAAAATGGTCGGTACATTTCCAAAAAGTACTTATGGGCCCAAAACGGACATCGTGTGCAAAAGTTAAGTTCAATTCTTCGTCCGTCGATGCTCCAAGCGTTCTAAATATGCAGGTGCTCATTCTTTTGAAAAATGGCCAAAATCCCTCGTACGTCACGATGATGTTATGTGTTCAATTCAAAACGGTCGCTACATTTCCAAAAAGTACTTACGGGCCCAAAACGGACATCGTGTGCAAAAGTTACGCTCAATTCTTCGTCCGCCGACACTCCAAGCGTTCTAAATATGCAGGTGCTCATTCTTTTGAAAAATCGCCAAAATCTCTCGTGCGTCACGACGAAGTGGTGAGTTCAATCCAAAACGATCGCTACATTTCCAAAAAGTACTTACGGGCCCAAAACGGACATCGTGTGCAAAAGTTACGCTCAATTCTTCGTCCGCCGACACTCCAAGCGTTCTAAATATGCAAGTGCTCATTCTTTTGAAAAATCGCCAAAATCTCTCGTGCGTCACGACGAAGTGGTGAGTTCAATCCAAAACGGTCGCTCCATTTCCAAAATGTACTTATGGGCCCAAAACGGATACCGTGTGCAAAAGTTACTCTCAATTCTTCGTACGTCGACAATCCAAGCGATCCAAATATGCAAGAGCTCATTCTTTCGAAAAATGATCGAAATCCTTCATACGTAACGACGAAGTGGTGAGTTCAATCCAAAATGGTCGCTACATTTCCAAAAAGTTCTTATGGGCCCAAAACGGACGCCGTGTGCAAAAGTTACGCTCAATTCTTCGTCCACCGACTCTCCAAGCGTTCCAAATATACAAGCAATCATTCTTTCGAAAAATGGCCAAAATCCCTCGTACGTCACGAGGAAGTGGTGAGTTCAATCCAAAACGGTCGCTACATTTCCAAAAAGTACTTATGGGCCCAAAACGGACGCCGTTTGCAAAAGTTACGCTCAATTCATCGTACGGCGACAATCCAACCGTTCCAAATATGCTGGTGCTCATTCTTTCAAAAAATGGACGGAATCCCTCATACGTCACAAGGAAATGGTGAGTTCAATCCAAAACGGTCGCTACATTTCCAAAAAGTTCTTATGGGCCCAAAACGGACACCGTGTGCAAAAGTTACTCTCAATACTTCGTCCGCCGACTCTCCAAGCGTTCTAAATATGCAAGTGCTCATTCCTTTGAAAAATGGCCAAAATCCCTCGTACGTCACAATGAAGTTATGTGTTCAATCCAAAACGATCGCTACATTTCCAAAAAGTACTTATGGACCCAAAACGGATACGTGTGCAAAAGTTATGCTCAATTCTTCGTACGTCGACAATCCAAGCGTTCCAAATATGCAAGTGCTCATTCTTTTGAAAAATGGCCAAAATCCCTCGTACGTCACGACGAAGTGGTGAGTTCAATCCAAAAGGGTCGCTGCATTGCCAAAAAGTTCTTGTGGGCCCAAAATGGACACCGTGTTCAAAAGTTACGCTCAATTCTTTGTCCGCCGACTCTCCAAGCGTTCTAAATATACAAGGGCTCATTCCTTTCAAAAATGGCCAAAATCACTCGTACGTTAGGACAAAGTGGTGAGTTCAATCCAAAATGGTATCAACATTTACAAAAAGTTCTTATGGGCCCAAAACGGACACCGTGTGCAAAAGTTACACTCAATTCTTCGTACGCCGACTCTCCAAGCGTTCTAAATATGCAAGTGCTCATTCTTTTGAAAAATTACCAAAACCCCTCGTACGTCACGACGAAGTGGTGAGTTCAATCCAAAACGGTCGCTACATCTCCAAAAAGTACTTAAGGGCCCAAAACAGACGTCGTTTGCAAAAGTTACGCTCAATTCTTCGTACGGCGACAATCCATCCGTTCCAAATATGCAAGTGCTCATTCTTTTGAAAAATGGCCAAAATTCCTCGTACGTCACGATGAAGTTATGTGTTCAATTCAAAACGATCGCTACATTTCCAAAAATTACTTGTGGGCCCAAAACGGACACATGTGCAAATGTTACGCTCAATTCTTCATACGCCGACAATCCAAGCGTTCCAAATATGCAAGTGCTCATTCTTTTGAAAAATTGCCAAAATTCCTCGTACGTCACGACGAAGTGGTGAGTTCAATCTAAAACGGTCGCTACAATTCCAAAAAGTACTTATGGGCCCAAAACGGACATCGTGTGCAAAAGTTACGCTCAATTCTTCTTCCGTCGACTCTCCAAGCGTTCTAAATATACAAGAGCTCATTCCTTCGAAAAATGGCCAAAATCACTCGTACGTCCCGACGAAGTGGTGAGTTCAATCCAAAATGGTTGCTACATTTCCAAAAAGTACTTATGGGCCCAAAACGGACACCGTGTTCAAAAGTTACGCTCAATTCTTCGTCCGTCGACTCTCCAAGCGTTCAAAATATACAAGCGCACGTTCCTTCGAAAAATGGCCAAAATCAGTCATACGTCACGATGAAATGGTGAGTTCAATCCAAAACGGTCGCTACATTTCCAAAAAGTACTTAAGGGCCCAAAACAGACGCCGTTTGCAAAAGTGACGCTCAATTCTTCGTACGACGACAATCCAACCATTCCAAATATGCAAGTGCGCATTCTTTCGAAAAATGGCCGAAATCCATCTTACGTCACGACGAAACGGTGAGTTCAATCCAAAACAGTTGCTACATTTCCAAAAAGTACTTATGGGCCCAAAACGGGCAACGTGTGCAAAAGTGACGCTCAATTCTACGTCCGTCGACTCTCCAAGCGTTCTAAATATACAAGCGCTCATTCCTTCAAAAAATGGCCAAAATCACTCGTACGTCATGACGAAGTTGTGAGTTCAATCCGAAATGGTCGCTACATTTCCAAAAAGTACTTATGGGTCCAAAATGGACACCGTGTGCAAAAGTTACGCTCAATTTTTCGTACGTCGACAATCCAAGCGTTCCAAATATGCAAGTGCTCATTCTTTCAAAAAATGGCCGAAATCCCTCATAAGTCACGATGAAGTGGTGAGTTCAATCCAAAACGGTCGCTACATTTCCAAAAAGTACTTATGGGCCCAAAATGGACACCGTGTGCAAAAGTTACGCTCAATTCTTCGTACATCGACAATCCAAGCGTTCCAAATATGCAAGTGCTCATTCTTTTGAAAAATGGCTGAAATCCCTCATATGTCACAACGAAGTGGTGAGTTCAATCCAAAACGGTCGTTACATTTCCAAAAAGTACTTATGGGACCAAAATGGACACCCTGTGCAAAAGTTACGCTCAATTCTTCGTCCGCCGACACTCCAAGCGTTCAAAATATGCAAGTGCTCATTCCTTCGAAAAATCACCAAAATCTCTCGTACGTCACGACGAAGTGGTGAGTTCAATCCAAAATGGTCGCTCCATTTCCAAAAAGTACTTATGGGCCCAAAACGGATACCGTGTGCAAAAGTTACTCTCAAATCTTCGTACGTCGACAATCCAAGCGTCCCAAATATGCAAGTGCTCATTCTTTCAAAAAATGGCAAAAATCCCTCGTACGTCACGACGAAGTGGTGAGTTCAATCCAAAAGGGTTGCTACATTGCCAAAAAGTTCTTGTGGGCCCAAAATGGACACCGTGCTCAAAAGTTACGCTCAATTCTTTGTCCGCCGACTCTCCAAGCGTTCTAAATATACAAGGGCTCATCCTTCCAAAAATGGCCAAAATCACTCGTACGTCATGACGAAGTGGTGAGTTCAATCCAAAACAGTCTCAACATTTCAAAAAAGTTCTTATGGGCCCAAAACGGACACCGTGTACAAAACTTACGCTAAATTCTTCGTACGTCGACTCTCCAAGCGTTCTAAACATGCAAGTGCTCATTCTTTCGAAAAATTGCCAAAATCCCTCGTACGTCAGGACGAAGTGGTGAGTTCAATCCAAAACGGTCGTTCCATCTCCAAAAAGTACTTATGGGCCCAAAACAGACGTCGTTTGCAAAAGTTACGCTCAATTCTTTGTCCGTTGACTCTCCAAGCGTTCTAAATATACAAGCGCTCATTCTTTCGAAAAAGGGCCAAAATCCCTCGTACGTCAGGATGAAGTGGTGAGTTCAATCTAAAACGATCGCTACATTTCCAAAAAGTACTTATAGGCCCAAAACGGACACCGTGTACAAAACTTACGCTAAATTCTTCGTACGTCGACTCTCCAAGCGTTCTAAATATACAAGCGCTCATTCTTTCGAAAAAGGGCCAAAATCCCTCGTACGTCAGGATGAAGTGGTGAGTTCAATCTAAAACGATCGCTACATTTCCAAAAAGTACTTATAGGCCCAAAACGGACACCGTGTACAAAACTTACGCTAAATTCTTCGTACGTCGACTCTCCAAGCGTTCTAAATATACAAGCGCTCATTCTTTCGAAAAAGGGCCAAAATCCCTCGTACGTCAGGATGAAGTGGTGAGTTCAATCTAAAACGATCGCTACATTTCCAAAAAGTACTTATAGGCCCAAAACGGACACCGTGTACAAAACTTACGCTAAATTCTTCGTACGTCGACTCTCCAAGCGTTCTAAATATACAAGCGCTCATTCTTTCGAAAAAGGGCCAAAATCCCTCGTACGTCAGGATGAAGTGGTGAGTTCAATCTAAAACGATCGCTACATTTCCAAAAAGTACTTATAGGCCCAAAACGGACACCGTGTACAAAACTTACGCTAAATTCTTCGTACGTCGACTCTCCAAGCGTTCTAAATATACAAGCGCTCATTCTTTCGAAAAAGGGCCAAAATCCCTCGTACGTCAGGATGAAGTGGTGAGTTCAATCTAAAACGATCGCTACATTTCCAAAAAGTACTTATAGGCCCAAAACGGACACCGTGTACAAAACTTACGCTAAATTCTTCGTACGTCGACTCTCCAAGCGTTCTAAATATACAAGCGCTCATTCTTTCGAAAAAGGGCCAAAATCCCTCGTACGTCAGGATGAAGTGGTGAGTTCAATCTAAAACGATCGCTACATTTCCAAAAAGTACTTATAGGCCCAAAACGGACACCGTGTACAAAACTTACGCTAAATTCTTCGTACGTCGACTCTCCAAGCGTTCTAAATATACAAGCGCTCATTCTTTCGAAAAAGGGCCAAAATCCCTCGTACGTCAGGATGAAGTGGTGAGTTCAATCTAAAACGATCGCTACATTTCCAAAAAGTACTTATAGGCCCAAAACGGACACCGTGTACAAAACTTACGCTAAATTCTTCGTACGTCGACTCTCCAAGCGTTCTAAATATACAAGCGCTCATTCTTTCGAAAAAGGGCCAAAATCCCTCGTACGTCAGGATGAAGTGGTGAGTTCAATCTAAAACGATCGCTACATTTCCAAAAAGTACTTATAGGCCCAAAACGGACACCGTGTACAAAACTTACGCTAAATTCTTCGTACGTCGACTCTCCAAGCGTTCTAAATATACAAGCGCTCATTCTTTCGAAAAAGGGCCAAAATCCCTCGTACGTCAGGATGAAGTGGTGAGTTCAATCTAAAACGATCGCTACATTTCCAAAAAGTACTTATAGGCCCAAAACGGACACCGTGTACAAAACTTACGCTAAATTCTTCGTACGTCGACTCTCCAAGCGTTCTAAATATACAAGCGCTCATTCTTTCGAAAAAGGGCCAAAATCCCTCGTACGTCAGGATGAAGTGGTGAGTTCAATCTAAAACGATCGCTACATTTCCAAAAAGTACTTATAGGCCCAAAACGGACACCGTGTACAAAACTTACGCTAAATTCTTCGTACGTCGACTCTCCAAGCGTTCTAAATATACAAGCGCTCATTCTTTCGAAAAAGGGCCAAAATCCCTCGTACGTCAGGATGAAGTGGTGAGTTCAATCTAAAACGATCGCTACATTTCCAAAAAGTACTTATAGGCCCAAAACGGACACCGTGTACAAAACTTACGCTAAATTCTTCGTACGTCGACTCTCCAAGCGTTCTAAATATACAAGCGCTCATTCTTTCGAAAAAGGGCCAAAATCCCTCGTACGTCAGGATGAAGTGGTGAGTTCAATCTAAAACGATCGCTACATTTCCAAAAAGTACTTATAGGCCCAAAACGGACACCGTGTACAAAACTTACGCTAAATTCTTCGTACGTCGACTCTCCAAGCGTTCTAAATATACAAGCGCTCATTCTTTCGAAAAAGGGCCAAAATCCCTCGTACGTCAGGATGAAGTGGTGAGTTCAATCTAAAACGATCGCTACATTTCCAAAAAGTACTTATAGGCCCAAAACGGACACCGTGTACAAAACTTACGCTAAATTCTTCGTACGTCGACTCTCCAAGCGTTCTAAATATACAAGCGCTCATTCTTTCGAAAAAGGGCCAAAATCCCTCGTACGTCAGGATGAAGTGGTGAGTTCAATCTAAAACGATCGCTACATTTCCAAAAAGTACTTATAGGCCCAAAACGGACACCGTGTACAAAACTTACGCTAAATTCTTCGTACGTCGACTCTCCAAGCGTTCTAAATATACAAGCGCTCATTCTTTCGAAAAAGGGCCAAAATCCCTCGTACGTCACGACGAAGTAGTGAGTTCAATCCAAAACGGTCGCTACATTTCAAAAAAGTACTTATGCGACCAAAACGGGCGCCGTGCGCAAAAGTTACACTCAATTCTTCGTACGCCGACAATCCAAGCATTCCAAATATGTAAGTGCTCATTCTTTCAAAAAATGGCCAAAATCCCACATACGTCACGATGAAGTGGTGAGTTCAATCCAAAACGGTCGCTACATTCCCAAAAAGTACTTATGGGCCCAAAACGGACACCGTGTGCAAAAGTTACGCTCAGTTCCTCGTACGCCGACAATCCAAGCATTCCAAATATGTAAGTGCTCATTCTTCTGAAAAATGGCCGAAATCCCTAATACGTTACGATGAAGTGGTGAGTTCAATCCAAAACGGTCGCGAGATTTCCAAAAAGTTCTTGTGGGCCGAAAACGGACATCGTGCGCAAAAGTTACGCTCAATTCTTAGTCCGCCGACTCTCCAAGCGTTCCAAATATGCAAGTGCTCATTCTTTCGAAAAATGGCCAAAATCCCTCGTACGTCATGACGAAGTGGTGAGTTCAATCCAAAACGGTCGTTACATTTCCAAAAACTTCTTGTGGGCCCAAAGCGGACACTGTGTGCAAAAGTTACGCTCAATTCTTAGTCCACCGACTCTCCAAGCGTTCTAAATATACAAGCGCTCGTTCTTTCAAAAAATGGCCAAAATCCCTCGTACGTCACGACGAAGTGGTGAGTTCAATCCAAAATGATCGCTACATTTCCAAAAATTCTTATGGGCCCAAAATGGACACCGTGTGCAAAAGTTACGCTCCATTCTTCGTCCGTCGACTCTCCAAGCGTTCTAAATATGCAAGTGTTCATTCTTTCGAAAAATGGCCAAAATCCCTCTTACGTCACAACGAAGTTGTGAGTTCAGTCCAAAACGGTCGCTACATTTCCA
>NW_019266408.1:0-7503 GCF_002742605.1 Olea europaea var. sylvestris
CGATCAAACTGTCAAATTTGAGCCCATTCCGACACAGTCGCGAAAAATGACGAAATTACACCCGGCGCGATTTTTGTTCCCGACCAACCTGTCACATTTGAGCCCATTCTGACACAGTCGAGAAAAATGACGAAATTACCCCTGGCGCGATTTTTATTTTAGATCAAACTGCCAAATTTGAGCCCATTCCGACACAGTCGAGAAAAATGACGAAATTGCCGCCGGCGCGATTTTTATTTCCGATCAAACTGCCAAATTTCAGCAAATTCCGACACAGTCGAGAAAAATGACGAAATTGGCCCCGACGCGATTTTTGTTTCCGATCAAACTGTCAAATTTGAGCCCATAGCGACAGAGTCGAGAAAAATGACGAAATTGCACTCGGAGCGATTTTTGTTTCTGATCAAACTGCCAAATTTGAGCCCATTCCGACACAGTCGAGAAAAATGACGAAATTGTCTCCGGTGCGATTTTTGTTTCCGGTGAACCAGTCAAATTTTAGCCAATTCAGACACAGCCGCGAGAAATGACGAAATTACACCCGGCGCGATTTTTGTTCCCGATAAACCTATCAAATTTGAGCCCATTCCGGCACAGTCTAGAAAAATGACGAAATTGCTCCCTGCGCGATTTTTATTTCGGATCAAACTGCCAAATTTCAGCCGATTCCGACACAGTCGAGAAAAAGAGAAAAATGACGAAATTGCTCCCTGCGCGATTTTTATTTCGGATCAAACTGCCAAATTTCAGCAAATTCCGACACAGTCGAGAAAAATGACGAAATTGCCCCTGGCGCGTTTTTTATTTCCGATAAAACTGCCAAATTTGAGCCCATTCCGACACAGTCGAGAAAAATGACGAAATTGCCGCCGGCGCGATTTTTATTTCCGATCAAACTGCCAAATTTCAGCAGATTCCGGCACAGTCGAGAAAAATGACGAAATTGCACTCGGAGCGATTTTTGTTTCAGATCAAACTGCCAAATTTCAGCCAATTCCGACACAGTCGAGAAAATTGACGAAATTGCCCCCGGCGCGATTTTTGTTTCCGGTCAACCTGTCAAATTTTAGCCAATTCAGACACAGCCGCGAGAAATGACGAAATTACACCCGGCGCGATTTTTGTTTCATATCAAACTGCCAAATTTCAGCAAATTCCGACACAGTCGAGAAAAATGACGAAATTGCACTCGGAGCGATTTTTTTTTCAGATCAAACTGCCAAGTTTCAGCCAATTCCGACACAGTCGGAAAAATGACGAAACTACTCCCGGCGCGGTTTTTATTCCCGATCAACCTGTCAAATTTGAGCCCGTTCCGACACAGTCGAGAAAAATGACGAAATTGCCGTCGGAGCGATTTTTGTTTCAGATCAAACTGCCAAATTTCAGCCAATTCCGACACAGTCGAGAAAAATGACGAAATTGCCGCCGACGCGATTTTTGTTTCCGGTCGACCAGTCAAATTTCAGCCAATTCCGACACAGTCGAGAAAAATGACGAAATTGGCCCCGGCGCGATTTTTGTTCCCGATCAACCTGTCAAATTTGTGCCCATTCCGCCACAGTCGAGAGAAATGACGAAATTGCCGTCGGCGCGATTTTTATTTCCGATCAAACTGCCAAATTTCAGCAAATTTCAACACAGTCGAGAAAAATGACGAAATTGCCCCCGGCGTGATTTTTGTTTCCGATCAAACTGTCAAATTTGAGCCCATTCCGACACAGTCGAGAAAAATGACGAAATTGCCCCCGGCGTGATTTTTGTTTCCGATCAAACTGTCAAATTTGAGCCCATTCCGACACAGTCTCGAAAAATGACAAAATTACACCCGGCGCGATTTTTGTTCCCGATCAACCTGTAAAATTTGAGCCCATTCCGACACAGTCGAGAAAAATGACGAAATTGCCCCCGGCGCGATTTTTATTTTAGATCAAACTGCCAAATTTGAGCCCATTCCGACACAATCGAGAGAAATGACGAAATTGTCGTCGGCGCGATTTTTATTTCCGATCAAACTGTCAAATTTCAGCAAATTTCGACACAGTCGAGAAAAATAACGAAATTGCCCCCGACGCGATTTTTGTTTCCGATCAAACTGTCAAATTTGAGCCCATAGCGACACAGTCGAGAAAAATGATGAAATTGCACTCGGAGCGATTTTTGTTTCAGATCAAACTGCCAAATTTCAGCCAATTCCGACACAGTCGAGAAAAATGACGAAATTGCCCCCGGCACGATTTTTGTTTCCGGTGAACCAGTCAAATTTTAGCCAATTCAGACACAGCCGCGAGAAATGACGAAATTACACCCGGCGCGATTTTTGTTTCATATCAAACTGCCAAATTTCAGCCAATTCCGACACAGTCGAGAAAAATAATGAAATTGCCTCCGGCGCGGTTTTTGTTCCCGATCAACCTGTCAAATTTGAGCCCATTCCGACACCGTTGAGAAAAATGACGAAATTGCCCCGGCGCGATTTTTATTTCAGATCAAACTGCCAAGTTTCAGTCAATTCCGACACAGTCGCGAAAAATGACGAAATTGCAGCCGGCGCGGTTTTTATTTCCGATCAACCTGTCAAATTTGAGCCCATTCCGACGCAGTTGAGAAAAAGGACGAAATTGCCCCCGGCGCGATTTTTATTTCAGATCAAACTGCCAAATTTCAGCCAATTCCGACACAGTCGAAAAAAATGACGAAATTGCCCCCGACGTGATTTTTGTTCCCGATCAACCTGTCAAATTTGTGCCCATTCCGCCACAGTCGAGAAAAATTACGAAATTGCCGTCGGCGCGATTTTTATTTCCGATCAAACTGCCAAATTTCAGCAAATTCCGACACAGTCGAGAAAAATGACGAAATTACCGCCGGAGCGATTTTTCTTTCCGATCAAACCGCCAAATTTCAGCCAATTCCGACACAGTCGAGAAAAATAACGAAATTGCCCCCGGCGCGGTTTTTGTTCCCGATCAACCTGTCAAATTTGAGCCCATTCCGACACAGTCGAGAAAAATGACGAAATTGCCGCCGGCGCGATTTTTATTTACGATCAAACTGCCAAATTTCAGCAAATTCCGACACAGTCGAGAAAAATGACGAAATTGCCCTCGGCGGGATTTTTGTTTCCGATCAAACTGTAAAATTTGAGCCCATTCCGACACAGTCGAGATAAATGACGAAATTGCTGTCGGCGCGATTTTTGTTTCAGATCAAACTGCCAAATTTCAGCCAATTCCGACACAGTCGAGAAAAATAACGAAATTGCCCCCGGCGCGGTTTTTGTTCCCGATCAACCTGTCAAATTTGAGCCCATTCCGACACAGTCGAGAAAAATGACGAAATTACCGCCGGCGCGATTTTTTTTCGATCAAACTGCCAAATTTCAGCAAATTTCGACACAGTCGAGAAAAATGACGAAATTGCTCCCGGCGCGATTTTTGTTTCCGATCAAACTGTCAACTTTGTGCCCATTCCGACACAGTCGAGAAAAATGACGAAATTGCCCCCGACGCGATTTTTGTTTCAGATCAAACTGCCAAATTTCAGCCAATTCCGACACAGTCGAGAAAAATGACGAAATTGCCCCCGACGCGATTTTTGTTTCAGATCAAACTGCCAAATTTCAGCCAATTCCGACTCTGTCGAGAAAAATGACGAAATTGCCCTCGCCGCGATTTTTGTTTCCGATCAACCAGTCAAATTTTTGCCAATTCAGACATAGTCGCGAGAACTGACGAAATTACACCCGGCGCGATTTTTGTTCGTGATAAACAGGTCAAATTTGAGCCCATTCCGACACAGTCGAGAAAAATGACGAAATTGCCGCCGGAGCGATTTTTATTTCCGATCAAACTGCAAAATTTCAGCCAATTCCGACACAGTCGAGAAAAATGAAGAAATTGCCCCCGGCGCAGTTTTTATTTCCGATCGACCAGTCAAATTTTAGCCAAGTCCGACACAGTCGCTAAAAATGACGAAATTACACCCGGCGCGATTTTTGTTCCCGATCAACCTGTCAAATTTGAGCCTATTCCGACACAGTCGAGAAAAATGACGAAATTGCCGCCGGCGCGATTTTTATCTACGACCAAACTGAAAAATTTCAGCCAATTCCGACACAGTCGAGAAAAAATGACGAAATTGCCGTCGACGCGGTTTTTGTTTCCGATCAACCAGTCAAATTTATCCAATTCCGACACAGTCACGAAAAATGACAAAATTACACCCGGCGCTATTATTATTACCTATCAACCTGTCAAATTTGAGCCCATTCCGACACAATCGAGAAAAATGACGAAATTACCCCCGACGCGATTTTTGTTCTGGTCAACAAGTCAAATTTTAGCCAATTCAGACACAGCCGCGAGAAAAATGACGAAATTGCCGCCGGCGCGATTTTTTTCCGATCAAACTGCCAAATTTCAGCAAATTTCGACACAGTCGAGAAAAATGACGAAATTGCCCCCGGCGCGATTTTTGTTTCATATCAAACTGCCAAATTTCAGCAAATTTCGACACAGTCGAGAAAAATGACGAAATTGCCCCCGGCGCGATTTTTGTTCCCGATCAACCTGCCATGTTTGAGCCCATTCCGACAAAGTCGAGAAAAATAACGAAATTGCCCCTGGCGCGATTTTTGTTTCCGATCAACCAGTCAAATTTTAGCCAATTCAGACACAGCCGCGAGAAATGACGAAATTACACCCGGCGCGATTTTTGTTTCATATCAAACTGCCAAATTTTAGCTTATTCCGACACAGTCGAGAAAAATAACGAAATTGCCCCGGCGCGATTTTTGTTCCCGATCAACCTGTCAAATTTGAGCCCATTCCGACACCGTGGAGAAAAATGACGAAATTGCCCCCGGCGTGATTTTATTTCAGATCAAACTGCCAAGTTTCAGCCAATTCTGACACAGTCGCGAAAAATGACGAAATTACACCCTACGCGGTTTTTTTTCCCAATCAACCAGTCAAATTTGAGCCCATTCCGACACAGTTGAGAAAAATGACGAAATTGCCCCCGGCGCGATTTTTATTTCAGATCAAACTGCCAAATTTCAGCCAATTCTGACACATTCGAGAAAAATGACGAAATTGCCCCCGGCGCGGTTTTTGTTCCCGATCAACCTGTTAAATTTGTGCCCATTCCGCCACAGTCGAGAAAAATGACGAAATTGCCGTCGGCGCGATTTTTATTTCCGATCAAACTGCCAAATTTGAGCCCATTCCGACGCAGTCGATAAAAATGACGAAATTGCCGCCGGCGCAATTTTTATTCCCGATCAAACTGCCAAATTTCAGCAAATTCCGACCCAGTAGCGAAAAATGACGAAATTGCCCCCGGCGCGATTTTTGTTTCCGATCAAACTGTCAAATTTGAGCCCATTCCGACACAGTCGAGAAAAATGACGAAATTGCACTCGGAGCGATTTTTGTTTCAGATCAAACTGCCAAATTTCAGCCAATTTCGACACAGTCGAGAAAAATGACGAAATTGCCCCTGGCGCGATTTTTGTTTCCGGTCAACCAGCCAAATTTTAGCCAATTCAGACACAGCCGTGAGAAATGACGAAATTACACCCTGCGCGATTTTTGTTTCATATCAAATTGCCAAATTTCAGCCAATTCCGACACAGTCGAGAAAAATGACGAAATTGCCCCCGGCGCGGTTTTTGTTCCCGATCAACCTGTCAAATTTGAGCCCATTCCGACACAGTCGAGAAAAATGACGAAATTGCCGCCGGCGCGATTTTTTTCGATCAAACTGCCAAATTTCAGCAAATTTCGACACAGTCGAGAAAAATGACGAAATTGCTCCCGGCGCGATTTTTGTTTCCGATCAAACTGTCAACTTTCTGCCCATTTCGACACAGTCGAGAAAAATGACGAAATTGCCCCCGGCGCGATTTTTGTTTCAGATCAAACTGCCAAATTTCAGCCAATTCCGACTCAGTCGAGAAAAATGACGAAATTGCCCCCGGCGCGATTTTTGTTTCAGATCAAACTGCCAAATTTCAGCCAATTCCGACTCAGTCGAGAAAAATGACGAAATTGCCCTCGCCGCGGTTTTTGTTTCCGATCAACCAGTCAAATTTTAGCCAATTCAGACACAGTCGCGAGAACGGACGAAATTACACCCGGCACGATTTTTGTTCCCAATAAACAGGTCAAATTTGAGCCCATTCCGACACAGTCGAGAAAAATGACGAAATTGCCGCCGGCGCGATTTTATTTTAGATCAAACTGCAAAATTTCAGCCAATTCAGACATAGTCGAGAAAAATGACGAAACTGCCCCCGGCGCAGTTTTTATTTCCGATCAACCAGTCAAATTTTAGCCAAGTCCGACACAGTCGCTAAAAATGACGAAATTACACCCGGCGCGATTTTTGTTCCCGATCAACCTGTCAAATTTGAGCCTATTCCGACACAGTCGAGAAAAATGACGAAATTGCCGCCGGCGCGATTTTTATCCACGACCAAACAGAAAAATTTCAGCCAATTTCGACACAGTCGAGAAAAAATGACGAAATTGCCGTCGGCGCGTTTTTTGTTTCCGATCAACCAGTCAAATTTAACCAATTCCGACACAGTCACGAAAAATGACAAAATTACACCCGGCGCTATTATTGTTACCTATCAACCTGTCAAATTTGAGCCCATTCCGACACAGTCGAGAAAAATGACGAAATTGCCCCCCGGCGCGATTTTTGTTCTGGTCAACAAGTCAAAATTTAGCCAATTCAGACACAGCCGCGAGAAAAATGACGAAACTGCCGCCGGCGCGATTTTTTTCGATCAAACTGCCAAATTTCCGCAAATTTCGACACAGTCGAGAAAAATGACGAAATTACTCGCGGCGCGATTTTTGTTCCCGATCAACCTGTCAAATTTGAGCCCATTCCGACACAGTCGAGAAAAATGACGAAATTGCCCCCGGCGCGATTTTTGTTTCCGATCAACCTGTCAAATTTGAGCCCATTCCGACACAGTCGAGAAAAATGACGAAATTGCCCCCGGTGCGATTTTTGTTTCCGGTCAACCAGTCAAATTTTAGCCAATTCAGACACAGCCGCGAGAAATGACGAAATTACACCCGGCACGATTTTTGTTTCATATCAAACTGCAAAATTTCAGCCAATTCCGACACATTCGAGAAAAATGACAAAATTGCCCCCGGCGCGGTTTTTGTTCCCGATCAACCTGTCAAATTTGTGCCCATTCCGCCACAGTCGAGAAAAATGACCAAATTGCCGTCGGCGCGATTTTTATTTCCGATCAAACTGCCAAATTTCAGCAAATTCCGACACAGTCGAGAAAAATAACGAAATTGCCTCTGGCGCGATTTTTATTTCCGATCAAACTGCCAAATTTGAGCCCATTCCGACGCAGTCGAGAAAAATGACGAAATTGCCGCCAGCGCGATTTTTATTTCCGATCAAACTGCCAAATTTCAGCAAATTCCGACACAGTCGCGAAAAATGACGAAATTGCCCCCGGCG
>NW_019266409.1:0-7498 GCF_002742605.1 Olea europaea var. sylvestris
ACAAACCCGAAGTTATCATAAAATCAAAAATCACTTTTCATTGGCTCCATTCCAATCGAATTAGACTAGCAATTCGCCAAAAATGAACAAACCCGAAGTTATCATGAAATTGAAAACCACTTTTTATTGGTTCGATTCCAATCCAATTAGACTTGCAATTCGCCAAAGACGAACAAACCCGAAGTTATCATAAAATCAAAAAGCACTTTTCAATGGCTCCATTCCAATCGAATTAGACTAGCAATTCACCAAGAACAAACAAACCCGAAGTTATCATGAAATCGAAAGCCACTTTTCATAGGCTCGATTCCAATCGAATTAGACATGTAATTTGCCGAAAACGAACAAACCCGAAGTTATCATGACATCGAAAACCACTTTTCATTGTCTTGATTCCGATCGAATTAGAATAGCAATTTGCAAAAAATGATCAAACCCGAAGTTATCATGAAATCAAAAATCGCTTTTCATTTGCTCGATTCCAATCGAATTAGACTTGCAATTCGCCAAAGACAAACAAACCAGAAGCTATCATGAAATCAGAAACCACTTATCATTGGCTTCATTCCAATCGAATAAGACTAGCAATTCGCAAAAAATGAACAAACCCGAAGTTATCATGAAATCGAAAACAACTTTTCGTTACCTCGATTCTAATCGAATTAGACTAGCATTACGCAAAAAATAAACAAACCCGAAGTTATCGTGAAATCCAAAACTACTTTCCATTGGCTCGATTCCAATCGAATTAGACTGGCATTTCGCCAAAAATGAACAAACCCGAAGTTATCATGAAATCAAAAACCACTTTTCATTGGCTCGATTCCAATCGAATTAGACTAGCAATTTTTCGAAAATGATCAAACCCGAAGTTAACATGAAATCGAAAACCACTTTTCATTGCCTCGATTCCAATCGAATTTGACTAGAAATTCGTCGAAAATGATCGAACCCGAAGTTATCGTGAGATCGTAAACAACTCTCCATTGGCTTAATTCCAATCGACTTAGACTAGCAATTCGCCAAAAACGAACAAACCTGTTGTTACCATGAATTCGAAAACCACTGTTCATTAGCTCCATTCCAATCGAATTACACTAACAATTCGCCAAAAATGAACAAACCCGAAGTTATCATGAAATCAAAAACCACTTTTCATTGGCTCTATTCCAATCGAATTAGACTAGCAATTAGCTAAAAATGATCAAACCCGAAGTTATTATGAAATCAAAAACCACTTTTTATTGGCTCCATTTCAATCGAATTAGGCTAGCTATCCATTCCAATCGAATTAGACAAGCAATTAGGCGAAAACGATCAAACCTGTAGTTATCATGAAATCAAAAACCACTTTTCATTTGCTCCATTCCAATCATATTAGACTAGCAATTCTCCGAAAATGATCAAACCCGAAGTTATCATTAAATCAAAAAGTACTTTCATTGGCTCGATCCCAATTGAATTAGACTAGCAATTTGCAGAAAACAAACAAACCCGAAGTTATCATTAAATCAAAAACTACTTTCCATTAGCTCGATTCCAGTCGAATTAGACTAGCAATTCGCCAAACAAAGAACAAACCCGAAGTTATCATGAAATCAAAAACTACTATTCATTGGCTCGATTCCAATCTAATTAGACTAGCAATTTGTCAAAAACAATCAAACCCGAAGTTATCATGAAATCAAAAATCACTTTTCATTGGCTTGATTCCTATCGAATTAGACTAGTAGTTAGCCGAAAACGATCAAACCAAAAGTTATCATGAAATCAAAATCCACTATTCATTGGCTCCACTCCAATCAAATTAGACTAGCAATTCACCGAAAATGATAAAACCCGAAGTTATAATTAAATAAAAATGACTTTTCATTGGCTCGATTCCAATTGAATTAGAATAGCAATTCGCTAAGAGCGAACAAAACCGAAGTTATCATGAAATCAAAAACTACTTTCCATTTGCTCGATTCCAATCGAATTAGACTAGCATTTCACCAAAAATGAACAAACCCGAAGTTATCATGAAATAAAAAACCACTTTTCATTGGCTCGATTCCAATCGAATTAGATTAGCAATTTGTCGAAAACGATCAGACCCGAAGTTATTATGAAATCAAAAACCACTTTTCATTGGCTCCATTTCAATCGAATTAGACTAGCAGTTCGCCAAAAATGATAAAACCCGATGTTATCATGAAATCAAAAAGGAAACATTTCATTGGCTCGATTCCAATCAAATTAGACTATCAATTAGCCGAAAATGATCAAACTCTAAGTTATCATGAAATCAAAAACCACTTTTCATTGGCTCCATTCCAATCGAATTAGACAAGCAATTCGCCGAAAATGAAGAAACCTAAATTTATCATGAAATCAAAAACCACTTTTCATTGGCTCCATTCCAATCGAATTAGACTACAAATTCACCAAAAACGAACAAACCCGAAGTTATCATGAAATCAAAATCCACTTTTTGTTGGCTCGAATCCAATCGAATTAGACTAGCAATTAGCTAAAAACGATCAAACCCAAAGTTATCATGAAATCAAAAACCACTTTTCTTTGGCTCCATTCCAATCGAATTAGACTAGCAAGTCGCCAAAAATGAACAAACCCGAGGTTAGCATGAAATCAAAAACAACTTTTCATTGGCTCGATTCCAATCGAAATAGACTAGTAATTAGCCGAAAATGATCAAACTTGAAGTTATCATGAAATCAAAAACCACTTTTCATTGGCTCCATTCCAATCGAACTAGACTAGCAATTCGCCGAAAATGATCAAACCCAAAGTTATAATGAAATGAAAAACTACTTTTCATTGGCTTGATTCCAATTGAATTAGACTAGCAATTCGTGAAAAACGAACAAACACGAAGTTGTCATGAAATCAAAAACCACTTTTCATTAGCTCGATTCCAATCGAATTAGACTAGCCATTCGCCGAAAATGATCAAACCCGAAGTTATCATGAAATCAAAACCACTTTTCATTGGCTCGATTCCAATCGAATTAGACTAGCATTTTTTCGAAAACGATCGAAACCGAAGTTGTCATGAAATCAAAAACTATTTTCCATTAGCTCAATTCCAATCGAATTAGACTAGCAATTTTTTGAAAACGATAAAATCTGAAGTTATCATGGAATCGAAAGACACTTTTCATTGGCACGATTCCAAACGAATTAGACTAGCAATTCGCCGAAAATGGTCAAGCACGAAGTTATCATGAAATCAACAACCACTTTTCATTGGCTCCATTCCAATCTAATTAGACTAGCAATTCGCCAAAAACGAACAAACCTAAAGTTATCGTGATATCAAAAATCACTTTTCGATGGCTCCATACCAATCGAATTAGACTAGCAATTCGCCTAAAAATGAACAAACCCGAAGTTATCATCAAATGAAATGTCATTGGCTCGATTCCAATCGAATTAGACTAGGAATTTGTCAAAAATGAACAAGCCCGAAGTTATCATGAAATCGAAGACCACTTTTCATTGGCTCCATTCCAATCGAATTAGACTAGCAATTAGCTGAAAACGATTAAACCCGAAGTTATCAAGAAATCGAAAACCACTTTTCATTAGCTCGATTCCAATCGAATTAGACTAGCAATTCGCCAAAAATGATCAAACCCGAAGTTATCATGAAATCAAAAACCACTTTTCATTGGCTCGATTCCAATCGAATTAGACTAGAAATTCCCCAAAAATGAACAAACCTAAAGTTATCATGAAATCAAAAACCACTTTTCATTGGCTCCATTCCAATCGAATTAGACTAACAATTCGCCAAAAACGAACGAACCCGAAGTTATCAGGAAATCAAAAACCACTTTTCATTAGCTCGATTCCAATCGAATTAGACTAGCCATTCGTCGAAAATGATCAAACCCGAAGTTATCATGAAATCAAAACCACTTTTCATTGGCTCGATTCCAATCGAATTAGACTTGAAATTTTTCGAAAACGATCGAAACCGAAGTTGTCATGAAATCAAAAGCTACTTTCCATTAGCTCAATTCCAATCAACTTATACTAGCATTTCGCCAAAAATGAACAAACCCGAAGTTATCATGAAATAAAAAACAACTTTTCATTAGCTCGATTCCAATCGAATTTGACAAGATCAAACCCAAAGTTATCATGAAATAAAAAACACCACATTTCATTAGCTCGATTCCAATCGAATTAGACAAGCAATTTTTAGAAAACGATCACGCCCGAAGTTATCATGAAATCGAAAACCACTTTTCATTGGCTCGATTCCAATCGAATTTGACTGGCAATTCGCCGAAAAGGATCAAACCTGAAGTTATCATGAAATCAAAAACAACTTTTCATTGGCTCGATTCCAATCGAATTAGACTAGCAATTCGCCAAAAATGAAAAAAGCCGAAGTTATCATGAAATAAAAAACCACTTTTCATTGACTCGATTCCAATCGAATTAGACTAGCAATTCGCTAAAAATGATCAAACCCGAAGTTATCATGAATTCAAAAACCACTTTTCATTGGCTCGATTCCAATCGAATTAGACTAGAAATTCGCCAAAAACAAACAAACCCGAAGTTAGCATGAAATTGAAAACCGCTTTTCAATGGCTCGATTCCAATCGAATTGGACTAGCTATACGCCGAAAATGAACAAACTCAAAGTTATCATAAAATCGAAAACGACTTTTCTTTGTCTCAATGCTGATCAAATTAGACTAGCAATTTGCTGAAAATGAACAAACTCGAAGGTATCATGTAATCGAAAAACACTTTTCATTAGCTCAATTCTAATCGAATTAGACTAGCAATTCGTCGAAAACTGACAAACCCGAAGTTATCTTGAAATCAAAAACCACTTTTCGTTGGCTCGATTCCAATCGAATTAGACTAGCAATTCACAAAAAAATGAACAAACTCGAAGTTATCGTGAAATCAAACACCACTTTTTATTGGCTCAATTTCAATCGAATTAGACTAAGAATTCGCCGAAAATGAAGAAACCTAAAGTTATCATGAAATCAAAAACCACTTTTCATTGGCTCCATTCCAATCGAATTAGACTACCAATTCGCCAAAAACGAACAAACCCAAAGTTATCAAGAAATCAAAATCCACTTTTCATTGGCTTGAATCCAATCGAATTAGACTTGCAATTAGCTGAAAACGATCAAACCCAAAGTTATCATGAAATCAAAGAAACACTTTCCTTTGGCTCCATTCCAATCGAACTAGAATAGCAATTCGCCAAAAATGAACAAACCCGAGGTTATCATGAAATCAAAAACAACTTTTCATTGGCTCGATTCCAATCGAAATAGACTAGCAATTAGCCGAAAACGATCAAACCCGAAGTTATCATGAAATCAAAAACCACTTTTCATTGGCTCCATTCCAATCGAATTAGACTAGCATTCGCCGAAAATGATCAAACACGAAGTTATCATGAAATCAACAACCACTTTTCATTGGCTCCATTCCAATCGAATTAGACTAGCAATTCGCTAAAAACGAACAAACCTAAAGTTATTGTGATATCAAAAATAACTTTTCGTTCGCTCCATACCAATCGAATTAGACTAGCAATTCGCCTAAAAATGTACAAACCCGAAGTTATCATGAAATGAAAAGTCATTGGCTCGATTCCAATCGAATTAGACTAGGAATTCGTCGAAAATAAACAAGCCCGAAGTTATCATGAAATCGAAGACCACTTTTCATTGGCCCCATTCCAATCGAATTAGACTAGCAATTGGCTGAAAACGATCAAAGCCGAAGTTATCATGAAATCGAAAACCACTTTTCATTAGCTCGATTCCAATCGAATTAGACTAGCAATTCACCGAAAATGATCAAACCCGAAGTTATCATGAAATCAAAAACCACTTTTCATTGGCTCGATTCCAATCGAATTAGACTAGAAATTCGCCAAAAACGAACAAACCTAAAGTTATCATGAAATCAAAAACCACTTTTCTTTGGCTCCATTCCAATCGAATTAGACTAGCAATTCGCCAAAAATGAAAAAACCCGAAGTTATCCTGAATTCAAAAACCACTTTTCATAGGCTCGATTCCAATCGAATTAGACTAGCAATTCGTCGAAAAGGATCAAACCTGAAGTTATCATGAAATCAAAAACAACTTTTCATTCGCTCGATTTCAATCGAATTAGACTAGCAATTCGTCAAAAATGAAAAAAGCCGAAGTTATCATGAAATAAAAAACCACTTTTCATTGGCTCGATTCCAATCAAATTAGACTAGCAATTCGCCAAAAATGATCAAAGCCGAAGTTATGATGAATTCAAAAACCACTTTTCATTGGCTCGATTCCAATCGAATTAGACTAGAAATTCGCCAAAAACAAACAAACCCGAAGTTAGCATGAAATTGAAAACCGCTTTTCAATGGCTCGATTCCAATCGAATTGGACTAGCAATACGCCGAAAATGAACAAACCCGAAGTTATCAAAAAATCGAAAACGACTTTTCATTGGCTCAATGCTGATCAAATTTGACTAGCAATTTGCTGAAAACGAACAAACTCGAAGTTATCATGTAATCGAAAAACACTTTTCATTAGCTCAATTCTAATCGAATTAGACTAGCAATTCGCCGAAAACTGACAAACCCGAAGTTATCTTGAAATCAAAAACCACTTTTCATTGGCTCGATTCCAATCGAATTAGACTAGCAATTCACAAAAAATGAACAAACCCAAAGTTATCAAGAAATCAAAATCCACTTTTCATTGGCTTGAATCCAATCGAATTAGACTTGCAATTAGCTTAAAATGATCAAACCCGAAGTTATCATGAAATCAAAAAAACACTTTCCTTTGGCTCCATTCCAATCGAATTAGAATAGCAATTCGCCAAAAATGAACAAACCCGAGGTTATCATGAAATCAAAAACAACTTTTCATTGGCTCGATTCCAATCGAAATAGAGCAATTAGCCGAAAACGATCAAACCCGAAGTTATCATGAAATCAAAAACCACTTTTCATTGGCTCCATTCCAATTGAATTAGACTAGCATTCGCCGAAAATGATCAAACACGAAGTTATCATGAAATCAACAACCACTTTTCGTTGGCTCCATTCCAATCGAATTAGACTAGCAATTCGCTAAAAATGAACAAACCTAAAGTTATTGTGATATCAAAAATCACTTTTCGTTCGCTCCATACCAATCGAATTAGACTAGCAATTCGCCTAAAAATGTACAAACCCGAAGTTATCATGAAATGAAAAGTCATTGGCTCGGTCCAATCGAATTAGACTTGGAATTCGTCGAAAATAAACAAGCCCGAAGTTAACATGAAATCGAAGACCACTTTTCATTGGCTCCATTCCAATCGAATTAGACTAGCAATTGGCTGAAAACGATCAAAGCCGAAGTTATCATGAAATCGAAAACCACTTTTCATTAGCTCGATTCCAATCGAATTAGACTAGCAATTCGCCGAAAATGATCAAACCCGAAGTTATCATGAAATC
>NW_019266410.1:0-7497 GCF_002742605.1 Olea europaea var. sylvestris
TTGCCCCAGGCGTGGTTTTTGTTTCCGATCAACCTGTCAAATTTGAGCCTATTCTGACACTGTCGTGAAAAATGACGAAATTGCCCCTGGCGCGATTTTTGATACCGATCAACTTGTCAAATTTGAGCCCATTCCGGCTCCGTCGTGAAAAATGACGAAATTGCCTCTGGCGCGATTTTTGATCCCGATCAACCTGTCTAATTTGTGCCCATTCCGACTCCGTCGCGAAAAATGACGAAATTGCCCTGACGCGATTTTTATTTCCGATCAACCTGTCAAATTTTAGTCCACTCCAACACCGTCGCGAAAAATGACGAAATTGCCCCCGGATAAATTTTTGTTTCCGATCAACTTGTCAAATTTGAGCCCATTCCGACACCGTCGCGAAAAATGACGAAATTGCACCTTAGGCGATTTTTGTTCCCGATCAACCTGTCAAATTTGAGCCCATTCCGACTCGATCGCGAAAAATGACGAAATTGCCCCCGGCGCGATTTTTGTATCCAATCAACCTGTCAAATTTGAACCCATTCCGACATCGTCGTGAAAAATGACGAAATTGCCCCCGACGAGATTTTTGTTCCCCGTCAACCTGTCAAAGTTGAGCCCATTCTGACTCCGTCGCGAAAAATGACAAAATTGCCCCCTGCGAGATTTTTGTTTTCGATCAACCTGTCAAATTTGAGACCATTCCGACACCTTCGTGAAAATGACAAAATTGCGCCAGGCGTGGTTTTTGTTTCCGATCAACCTGTCAAATTTGAGCCAATTCCGACTCCGTCGCGAAAAATGACGAAATTGCTCCCGGCGCGATTTTTGTTTTCGATCAATCTGTCAAAATTGAGCCCAATCCGACACCGTCGCGAAAAATGACGAAATTACGCCCGGATAAATTTTTGTTTCCGATCAACCTGTCAAATTTGAGCCCATTCCGACTCCGTCGCGAAAAATGACGAAATTCCCCCCGACGAGATTTTTGTTCCCGGTCAACCTGTCAAATTTGAGCCCATTCCGACTCCGTTGCAAAAAATGACGAAATTCCCCCCGACGAGATTTTTGTTCCCGGTCAACCTGTCAAATTTGAGCCCATTCCGACTCCGTCGCAAAAAATGACGAAATTGCCCCCCGCGCGATTTTTGTTTCCGATTAACCTGTCAAATTTGAGCCCATTCCGACACCTTCGTAAAAATGACGAAATTGACCCCGGCATGGTTTTTGTTTCCGATCGATCTGTCAAATTTGAGCCCATTCCGACTCCGTCGCGAAAAATGACGAAATTGCTCTCGGCGCGATTTTTCTTTACGATCAATCTGTCAAATTTAAGCCCAATCCGACCCCGTCGAGAAAAATGACGAATTTGCGCCCGGATAAATTTTTGTTTCCGATCAACCTGTCAAATTTGAGCCCATTCCGACATCGTCGTGAAAAGATGACGAAATTGCCCTTGGCGCGATTTTTGTTCCCGATCAACTGTCAAATTTGAGCCCATTCCGACACCGTCGCGAAAAATGACGAAATTTCCCCAATGAGATTTTTGTTCCCGGTCAACCTGTCAAATTGGAGTCCATTCCGACTCCGACGCGGATAATGACGAAATCGCCACCTGCGCGATTTTTGTTTCCGATCAACCTGTCAAATTTGAGCCCATTCCGACACCTTCGTAAAAATGACGAAGTTGCCCCTGGCATGATTTTTGTTTCCGATCAACCTGTCAAAATTGAGCCTATTCCAACTCTGTCGCGAAAAATGACGAAATTACTGCCGGCGCGATTTTTGTTTACAATCAACCTGTCAAATTTGAGCCCAAACCGACCCCGTCGCAAAAAATGACGAAATTGGGCCCGAATAAATTTTTGTTTCCGATCAACCAGTCAAATTTTAGCCCATTCCGATACCGTCGCGAAAAATGACGAAATTGCCCCGGGCGCGATATTTGTTCCGGATCAACCGGTCAAATTTGAGCCCATTCCGACTCCGTCACAAAAAATGACGAAATTGCCCCCTGCACGATTTTTGTTTCCGATCCACTTGTCAAATTTGAGCCCATTCCGACGCCGTCGCGAAAAATGACGAAATTTCCCCCGACGAGATTTTTGTTCCCGGTCAACCTGTCAAATTTGAGCCCATTCCGACACCTTTGTGAAAATGACGAAATTGCCCCTGGCGTGGTTTTTGTTTCCGATCAACCTGTCAAATTTGAGACCATTCCGACTCCGTCACGAAAAATTACGAAATTTCTCCCGGCGTTATTTTTTTTACTATCAATCTGTCAAATTTGAGCCCAATCCAACCCCGTCGAGAAAAATGATGAAATTGGGCCCGGATAAATTTTTGTTTCCGATCAACCAGTCAAAATTGAGCCCATTCCGACACCGTCGCGAAAAATGACGAAATTGCCCCCGGCGCGATTTTTGTTCCCGATCAACCTGTCAAATTTGATCCCATTCCGACTCCGTCATGAAAAATGACGAAATTCCCCCCGGCGAGATTTTTCTTCCCGGTCAACCTGTCAAATTTGAGCCCATTCCGACTCCGTCGTGAAAAATGACGAAATTGCCTTTTGCGCGATTTTTGTTTCCGATCAACCTGTCAAATTTGAGCCCATTCCGACACCTTCGTGAAAATGACGAAATTGCCCCTGGCGTGGTTTTTGTTTCCGATCAACCTGTAAAATTTGGGACCATTCCGACTCCGTCGCGAAAAATGACGAAATTGCTTCCGGCGCCATTTTTGTTTACTTTCAATCTGTCAAATTTGAGCCCAATCCGACCCCGTCGCGAAAAATGATGAAATTGCCCACGGATAAATTTTTGTTTCCGATCAACCTGTCAAATTTGAGCCCATTCCGACAACGTAGCGAAAAATGACGAAATTGCCCCTGGTGCGATTTTTGTTCCCGATCAACCTATCAAATTTGTGCCCATTCCGACTTTGTTGCGAAAAATGACGAAATTTCCCCCGGCGAGATTTTTGTTCCCGGTCAACCTGTCAAATTTGAGCCCATTCCGACACCTTCGTAAAAATGACGAAATTACCCCTGGCTTGACTTTTGTTTTCGATCAACCTGTCAAATTTGAGCCCATTCCGACTCCGTCGCGAAAAATGACGAAATTGCTCCCGGCGCGATTTTTGTTTACGATCAACCTGTCAAATTTGACCACAATCTGACCCCGTCGAGAAAAACGATTAAATTGGGCCCGGATAAATTTTTGTTTCCTATCAACCTGTCAAAATTGAGCCCATTCCGACTCCGTTGAGAAAAATGACGAAATTGCCCCCCGCGCGATTTTTGTTTCCGATCAACCTGTCAAATTTGAGCCCATTCCGACACCTTCGTGAAAATGACGAAATTGCCCCTGGCGTGGTTTTTTTTCCGATCACCTTGTCAAATTTGAGCGTATTCCGACTCCGTCGCGAAAAATGACGAAATTACTCCCGGTGCGATTTTTGTTTATGATCAATCTATCAAATTTAAGCCCAATCCGACCCCGTCGCGAAAAATGACGAAATTGGGCCGGGATAAATTTTTGTTTTCGATCAACCTGTCGAATTTGAGCCCATTCCGACACCGTCGCGAAAAATGACGAAATTGCCCCTGGCGCGATTTTTCTTCTTGATCAACCTGTCAAATTTGAGCCCATTCCGACTCCGTCGCAAAAAATGATGAAATTCCCCCCGATGAGATTTTTGTTCCAGGTCAACCTGTCAAATCTGAGCCCATTCCGACTCCGTCGCGAAAAATGACGAAATTGCACCCTGCACAATTTTTGTTTCCGATCAACCTGTCAAATTTGAGTACATTCCGACACCTTTGAGAAAATGACGAAATTGCCCCTGGCGTGGTCTTTGTTTCCGATCAACCTGACAAATTTGAGCCAATTCCGACACCTTCGTAAAAATGACGAAGTTGCCCCTGGCATGATTTTTGTTTCCGATCAACCTGTCAAAATTGAGCCTATTCAAACTCTGTCGCGAAAAATGACGAAATTACTGCCGGCGCGATTTTTGTTTACAATCAACCTATCAAATTTGAGCCCAAACCGACCCCGTCGCGAAAAATGACGAAATTGGGCCCGGATAAATTTTTGTTTCCGATCAACCAGTCAAATTTTAGCCCATTCCGATACCGTCGCGAAAAATGACGAAATTGCCCCTGGCGCGATATTTGTTCCGGATCAACCGGTCAAATTTGAGCCCATTCCGACTCCGTCGTGAAAAATGACGAAATTCCCCCCGGCGAGATTTTTATTTCCGGTCAACCTGTCAAATTTGAGCCCATTCCGACTCCGTCACAAAAAATGACGAAATTGCCCCCTGCACGATTTTTGTTTCCGATCCACTTGTCAAATTTGAGCCCATTCCGACGCCGTCGCGAAAAATGACCAAATTTCCCCCGACGAGATTTTTGTTCCCGGTCAACCTGTCAAATTTGAGCCCATTCCGACACCTTTGTGAAAATGACGAAATTGCCCCTGGCGTGGTTTTTGTTTCCGATCAACCTGTCAAATTTGAGACCATTCCGACTCCGTCACGAAAAATTACGAAATTTCTCCCGGCGTTATTTTTTTTACTATCAATCTGTCAAATTTGAGCCCAATCCAACCCCGTCGCGAAAAATGATGAAATTGGGCCCGAATAAATTTTTGTTTCCGATCAACCAGTCAAAATTGAGCCCATTCCGACACCGTCGCGAAAAATGACGAAATTGCCCCCGGCGCGATTTTTGTTCCCGATCAACCTGTCAAATTTGATCCCATTCCGACTCTGTCACGAAAAATGACGAAATTCCCCTCGGCGAGATTTTTCTTCCCGGTCAACCTATCAAATTTGAGCCCATTCCGACTCCGTCGTGAAAAATGACGAAATTGCCTTTTGCGCGATTTTTGTTTCCGATCAACCTGTCAAAAATTTGAGCCCATTCCGACACCTTCGTGAAAATGACGAAATTGCCCCTGGCGTGGTTTTTGTTTCCTATCAACCTGTAAAATTTGGGACCATTCCGACTCCGTCGCGAAAAATGACGAAAATCCTTCCGGCGCGATTTTTGTTTACTTTCAATCTGTCAAATTTGAGCCCAATCCGACCCCGTCGCGAAAAATGATGAAATTGCTCACGGATAAATTTTTGTTTCCGATCAACCTGTCAAATTTGAGCCCATTCCGACAACGTCGCGAAAAATGACGAAGTTGCCCCTGGTGCGATTTTTGTTCCCGATCAACCTGTCAAATTTGTGCCCATTCCGACTCCGTCGCGAAAAATGACGAAATTTCCCCCGACGAGATTTTTGTTCCCGGTCAACCTGTCAAATTTGAGCCCATTCCGACACCTTCATAAAAATGACGAAATTGCCCCTGGCGTGACTTTTGTTTCCGATCAACCTGTCAAATTTGAGCCCATTCCGACTCCGTCGGGAAAAATGACGAAATTGCACCCGGCGCGATTTTTGTTTACGATCAACCTGTCAAATTTGAGCACAATCTGACCCCGTCGCGAAAAATGATTAAATTGGGCCCGGATAAATTGTTGTTTCCGATCAACCAGTCAAAATTGAGCCCATTCCGACTCCGTTGAGAAAAATGACGAAATTGGCCCCTACGCGATTTTTGTTTCCGATCAACCTGTCAAATTTGAGCCCATTCCGACACCTTCGTGAAAATGACGAAATTGCCCCTGGCGTGGTTTTTTTTCGATCACCTTGTCAAATTTGAGCGCATTCCGACTCCGTCGCGAAAAATGACGAAATTACTCCCGGCGCGATTTTTGTTTATGATCAATCTGTCAAATTTAAGCCCAATCCGACCCCGTCGCGAAAAATGACGAAATTGGGCCGGGATAAATTTTTGTTTTCGATCAACCTGTCGAATTTGAGCCCATTCCGACACCGTCGCAAAAAATGACGAAATTGCCCCTGGCGCGATTTTTGTTCTTGATCAACCTGTCAAATTTGAGCCCATTCCGACTCCGTCACAAAAAATGACAAAATTCCCCCCGATGAGATTTTTGTTCCCGGTCAACCTGTCAAATCTGAGCCCATTCCGACTCCGTCGCGAAAAATGACGAAATTGCCCCCTGCGCAATTTTTGTTTCCGATCAACCTGTCAAATTTGAGTACATTCCGACACCTTCGAGAAAATGACGAAATTGCCCCTGGCGTGGTCTTTGTTTCCGATCAACCTGACAAATTTGAGCCAATTCCGACTCCATCGCGAAAAATGACGAAATTGCTCCCGGCGCGATTTTTATTCCCGATCAACCTGTCAAATTTGAGCCCATTTCGACTCCGTCGCAAAAAATGACGAAATTTTCCTCGGCGAGATTTTTGTTCCCGGTCAACCTGTCAAATTTGAGCCCATTCCGACTCCGTCGCGAAAAATGACGAAATTCCCACCGGATCGATTTTTATTTCCGATCAATCTGTCAAATTTGATCCAATTCCGACACCGTCGCGAAAAATGACGAAATTGCCCCTGGCGCGATTTTTGTTCCCGATCAACCTGTCAAATTTGAGCCCATTCTAACTAAGTCGCGAAAAATTTCGAAATTGCCTCTTACGCGGTTTTTGTTTCCGATCAACCGGCTAAATTTGAGCCCATTCCGACTCCGTCGCGAAAAATAACGAAATTGCCCATGGCCCGATTTTTGTTCCCTATCAACCTGTCAAATTTGTACCCATTCCGACTCGGTCGAGAAAAATGACGAAATTGCCCCTGGCGCGTTTTTTGTTTCCGATCAACCTGTCAAATTTGAGCCCATTCCGACAACATTGGGAAAAATGACGAAATCGCACCAGATTGATTTCAGTTTCCGATCAACCTGTCAAGTTTGAGCCCATTCCGACTCCGTCACGAAAAATGACGAAATTGCCCCTAGCCCGATTTTTATTTCCGATCAACCTGTCAAATTTTAGCACATTCCAAAACCGTCGCGAAAAATGACAAAATTACCCCCGACCCGATTTTTGTTTTCGATCAACCTGTCAAATTTGAGCCCATTCCGACACCGTCGCGAAAAATGACGAAATTGCCCACGGCGAGATTTTTGTTCCCGGTCAACCTGTCAAATTTAAGCCCATTCCGACTCCGTCGTGAAAAATGCCAAAATCCCCCCGGATCGATTTTTGTTTCCGGTCAACCAGTCAAATTTGAGCCCATTCCGACACCTTCATGAAAATGACGAAATTGCCCCTGGCGTGGTTTTTGTTTCCGATCACTCTGCCAAATTTGAGCCCATTCCGACTCCGTCGCGAATAATAAAGAAATTGCCCCTGGCCCGATTTTTATTTCCAATCAACCTGTCAAATTTTAGCCCATTCCGTCACCGTCGCGAAAAATGACGAAATTACCCCCGACCCGATTTTTGTTTCCAATCAACCTGTCAAATTTGAGCCCATTCCAACACCGTCGCGAAAAATGAAGAAATTGCCCCCGGCGAGATTTTTGTTCCCGGTCATCCTGTCAAATTTGAGCCCATTCCGACTCCGTTGCGAAAAATGAAGAA
>NW_019266411.1:0-7495 GCF_002742605.1 Olea europaea var. sylvestris
ATCGCGCCGGGGGCAATTTCGTCATTTTTCGCGACGGTGTCGGAATGGGCTAAAATTGGACAGGTTGATCGGAAACAAAAATCACGCGGTGGGCAGTTCCACCATTTTTCGCGACGGTGTCGGAATGGGCTGAAATTCGGCTGGTTAACCGGAAGTAAAAATCGCTCCGGGGGCAATTTCGTCATTTTTCGCGACGGTGTAGGAATGGGCTGAAATTCAGCTGGTTGACTGGAGGAAAAAATTGCGCCGGGGGCAATTTCATCATTTTATGCGACGGTGTCGGAATGGGCTAAAATTTAGCAGGTTGATCGAAAACAAAAACCGCGCCAGGGGCAATTTCGTCATTTTTCGCGACGGAGTCGGAATGGGCTAAAATTTAGCAGGTTGATCGAAAACAAAAACCGCGCCAGGGGCAATTTCGTCATTTTTCGCGACGGAGTCGGAATGGGCTAAAATTTGACAGGTTGATCGGAAACAAAAACAGCGCCAGGGGCAATTTCGTCATTTTTCGCGACGAAGTCGGAATGGGCTAAAATTTGACAAGCTGATCGAAAACAAAAACAGCGCCAGGGGCAGTATCGTCATTTTTCGCGGCGCTGTCGGAATGGGCTAAAATTTAGCAGGTTGATCGAAAACAAAAACCGCCCCAGGGGTAATTTAGTTATTTCTCGCGACGGAGTCGGAATGGGCTAAAATTTGACAGGTTGATCGGAAACAAAAATCGTGCCAGGGGTAATTTCGTCATTTTTCGCGACGGTGTCGGAATGGGCTAAAATTTGACGAGTTGATCGGAAACAAAAATCGTGCCAGGGGCAATTTAGTCACTTTTCGCGACGGTGTCGGAATGGGCCGAAATTCGGCTGGTTGATCGGAAGTAAAAATCGCGCCAGGGGTAATTTCGTCATTTTTCGCGACGGTGCCGGAATGGGTTGAAATTCAGCTGGTTGACTGGAAGAAAAAATTGCGCCGGTGGCAATTTCGTCATTTTATGCGACGGAGTCGGAATGGGCTAAAATTTAACAGGATGATCGGAAACAAAAACCGCGCCAGGGGCAATTTCGTCATTTTTCGCGACGGTGTCGGAATGGGCTGAAATTCGGCTGGTTGATCGGAAATAAAAATCGCGCCGGGGGTAATTTCGTCATTTTCTGTGACGGAGTCGGAATGGGCTAAAATTTGACAGGATGATCGGAAACAAAAACCGCGCTAGGGGCAATTTCGTCATTTTTCGCGACGGTGTCGGAATGGGCTGAAATTCGGCTGGTTGACTAGAAGCAAAAATCGCGCCGAGGGCAATTTCGTCATTTTTGCGGCGGTGTCGGAATGGGCTGAAATTTGGCTTGTTGACCGGAAGTAAAAATAGCGCCGGGGGTAATTTCGTCATTTTTCGCGACCGTGTCGGTATGGGGTGAAATTCGGCTGGTTGACTGGAAGAAAAAATTGCGCCAGGGGTAATTTCGTCATTTTACGCGACGGTGTCGGAATGGGCTAAAATTAGACAGGTTTATCGGAAACAAAAGCCACCCCAGGGGCAATTTAGTCATTTTTCGCGACGGAGTCGGAATGGGCTAAAATTCGACAGGTAGATCGGACCCAAAAATTGCGCCAGGGGTAATTTCGTCATTTTTTGTGACGGTGTCGGAATGGGCTAAAATTTGACAGATTGATCGGAAACAAAAATCGCCCCAAGGGCAATTTCGTCATTTTTCGCGACGGAGTCGGAATGGGCTAAAATTTGACAGGTTGTTCCGACACAAAAATCGCGCCGGGGGCAATTTCGTCATTTTTCGCGACGGTGTCGGAATGGGCTGAAATTCGGCTGGTTGACCGGAAGAAAAAATTGCGCCGTGGGCAATTTCGTCATTTTATGTGACGGTGTCGGAATGGGCTAAAATTTGACAGATTGATCGGAAACAAAAATCGCGCCGGGGGCCATTTCGTCATTTTTCGCGAAGGTGTCGGAATGGGCTGAAATTCGGCTGGTTGACTGGAAGAAAAAATTGCACCGTGGGCAATTTCGTCATTTTATGCGACGGTGTCGGAATGGGCTAAAATTCAACAGGTTTATCGGAAACAAAAACCGCCCCAAGGGCAATTTAGACATTTTTCACGGCGGAGTCGGAATGGGCTAAAATTTGACAGGTTGGTCGGACACAAAAATCGCGCCGGGGGCAATTTCGTCATTTTATACGACGGTGTCGGAATGGGCTCAAATTTAACAGTTTGATCAGAAAAAAAAAATCGCGCCGGGGGCAATTTCGTCATTTTATACGACGGTGTCGGAATGGGCTCAAATTTAACAGTTTGATCAGAAAAAAAAAATCGCGCCGGGGGCAATTTCGTCATTTTATACGACGGTGTCGGAATGGGCTCAAATTTAACAGTTTGATCAGAAAAAAAAAATCGCGCCGGGGGCAATTTCGTCATTTTATACGACGGTGTCGGAATGGGCTCAAATTTAACAGTTTGATCAGAAAAAAAAAATCGCGCCGGGGGCAATTTCGTCATTTTATACGACGGTGTCGGAATGGGCTCAAATTTAACAGTTTGATCAGAAAAAAAAAATCGCGCCGGGGGCAATTTCGTCATTTTATACGACGGTGTCGGAATGGGCTCAAATTTAACAGTTTGATCAGAAAAAAAAAATCGCGCCGGGGGCAATTTCGTCATTTTATACGACGGTGTCGGAATGGGCTCAAATTTAACAGTTTGATCAGAAAAAAAAAATCGCGCCGGGGGCAATTTCGTCATTTTATACGACGGTGTCGGAATGGGCTCAAATTTAACAGTTTGATCAGAAAAAAAAAATCGCGCCGGGGGCAATTTCGTCATTTTATACGACGGTGTCGGAATGGGCTCAAATTTAACAGTTTGATCAGAAAAAAAAAATCGCGCCGGGGGCAATTTCGTCATTTTATACGACGGTGTCGGAATGGGCTCAAATTTAACAGTTTGATCAGAAAAAAAAAATCGCGCCGGGGGCAATTTCGTCATTTTATACGACGGTGTCGGAATGGGCTCAAATTTAACAGTTTGATCAGAAAAAAAAAATCGCGCCGGGGGCAATTTCGTCATTTTATACGACGGTGTCGGAATGGGCTCAAATTTAACAGTTTGATCAGAAAAAAAAAATCGCGCCGGGGGCAATTTCGTCATTTTATACGACGGTGTCGGAATGGGCTCAAATTTAACAGTTTGATCAGAAAAAAAAAATCGCGCCGGGGGCAATTTCGTCATTTTATACGACGGTGTCGGAATGGGCTCAAATTTAACAGTTTGATCAGAAAAAAAAAATCGCGCCGGGGGCAATTTCGTCATTTTATACGACGGTGTCGGAATGGGCTCAAATTTAACAGTTTGATCAGAAAAAAAAAATCGCGCCGGGGGCAATTTCGTCATTTTATACGACGGTGTCGGAATGGGCTCAAATTTAACAGTTTGATCAGAAAAAAAAAATCGCGCCGGGGGCAATTTCGTCATTTTATACGACGGTGTCGGAATGGGCTCAAATTTAACAGTTTGATCAGAAAAAAAAAATCGCGCCGGGGGCAATTTCGTCATTTTATACGACGGTGTCGGAATGGGCTCAAATTTAACAGTTTGATCAGAAAAAAAAAATCGCGCCGGGGGCAATTTCGTCATTTTATACGACGGTGTCGGAATGGGCTCAAATTTAACAGTTTGATCAGAAAAAAAAAATCGCGCCGGGGGCAATTTCGTCATTTTATACGACGGTGTCGGAATGGGCTCAAATTTAACAGTTTGATCAGAAAAAAAAAATCGCGCCGGGGGCAATTTCGTCATTTTATACGACGGTGTCGGAATGGGCTCAAATTTAACAGTTTGATCAGAAAAAAAAAATCGCGCCGGGGGCAATTTCGTCATTTTATACGACGGTGTCGGAATGGGCTCAAATTTAACAGTTTGATCAGAAAAAAAAAATCGCGCCGGGGGCAATTTCGTCATTTTATACGACGGTGTCGGAATGGGCTCAAATTTAACAGTTTGATCAGAAAAAAAAAATCGCGCCGGGGGCAATTTCGTCATTTTATACGACGGTGTCGGAATGGGCTCAAATTTAACAGTTTGATCAGAAAAAAAAAATCGCGCCGGGGGCAATTTCGTCATTTTATACGACGGTGTCGGAATGGGCTCAAATTTAACAGTTTGATCAGAAAAAAAAAATCGCGCCGGGGGCAATTTCGTCATTTTATACGACGGTGTCGGAATGGGCTCAAATTTAACAGTTTGATCAGAAAAAAAAAATCGCGCCGGGGGCAATTTCGTCATTTTATACGACGGTGTCGGAATGGGCTCAAATTTAACAGTTTGATCAGAAAAAAAAAATCGCGCCGGGGGCAATTTCGTCATTTTATACGACGGTGTCGGAATGGGCTCAAATTTAACAGTTTGATCAGAAAAAAAAAATCGCGCCGGGGGCAATTTCGTCATTTTATACGACGGTGTCGGAATGGGCTCAAATTTAACAGTTTGATCAGAAAAAAAAAATCGCGCCGGGGGCAATTTCGTCATTTTATACGACGGTGTCGGAATGGGCTCAAATTTAACAGTTTGATCAGAAAAAAAAAATCGCGCCGGGGGCAATTTCGTCATTTTATACGACGGTGTCGGAATGGGCTCAAATTTAACAGTTTGATCAGAAAAAAAAAATCGCGCCGGGGGCAATTTCGTCATTTTATACGACGGTGTCGGAATGGGCTCAAATTTAACAGTTTGATCAGAAAAAAAAAATCGCGCCGGGGGCAATTTCGTCATTTTATACGACGGTGTCGGAATGGGCTCAAATTTAACAGTTTGATCAGAAAAAAAAAATCGCGCCGGGGGCAATTTCGTCATTTTATACGACGGTGTCGGAATGGGCTCAAATTTAACAGTTTGATCAGAAAAAAAAAATCGCGCCGGGGGCAATTTCGTCATTTTATACGACGGTGTCGGAATGGGCTCAAATTTAACAGTTTGATCAGAAAAAAAAAATCGCGCCGGGGGCAATTTCGTCATTTTATACGACGGTGTCGGAATGGGCTCAAATTTAACAGTTTGATCAGAAAAAAAAAATCGCGCCGGGGGCAATTTCGTCATTTTATACGACGGTGTCGGAATGGGCTCAAATTTAACAGTTTGATCAGAAAAAAAAAATCGCGCCGGGGGCAATTTCGTCATTTTATACGACGGTGTCGGAATGGGCTCAAATTTAACAGTTTGATCAGAAAAAAAAAATCGCGCCGGGGGCAATTTCGTCATTTTATACGACGGTGTCGGAATGGGCTCAAATTTAACAGTTTGATCAGAAAAAAAAAATCGCGCCGGGGGCAATTTCGTCATTTTATACGACGGTGTCGGAATGGGCTCAAATTTAACAGTTTGATCAGAAAAAAAAAATCGCGCCGGGGGCAATTTCGTCATTTTATACGACGGTGTCGGAATGGGCTCAAATTTAACAGTTTGATCAGAAAAAAAAAATCGCGCCGGGGGCAATTTCGTCATTTTATACGACGGTGTCGGAATGGGCTCAAATTTAACAGTTTGATCAGAAAAAAAAAATCGCGCCGGGGGCAATTTCGTCATTTTATACGACGGTGTCGGAATGGGCTCAAATTTAACAGTTTGATCAGAAAAAAAAAATCGCGCCGGGGGCAATTTCGTCATTTTATACGACGGTGTCGGAATGGGCTCAAATTTAACAGTTTGATCAGAAAAAAAAAATCGCGCCGGGGGCAATTTCGTCATTTTATACGACGGTGTCGGAATGGGCTCAAATTTAACAGTTTGATCAGAAAAAAAAAATCGCGCCGGGGGCAATTTCGTCATTTTATACGACGGTGTCGGAATGGGCTCAAATTTAACAGTTTGATCAGAAAAAAAAAATCGCGCCGGGGGCAATTTCGTCATTTTATACGACGGTGTCGGAATGGGCTCAAATTTAACAGTTTGATCAGAAAAAAAAAATCGCGCCGGGGGCAATTTCGTCATTTTATACGACGGTGTCGGAATGGGCTCAAATTTAACAGTTTGATCAGAAAAAAAAAATCGCGCCGGGGGCAATTTCGTCATTTTATACGACGGTGTCGGAATGGGCTCAAATTTAACAGTTTGATCAGAAAAAAAAAATCGCGCCGGGGGCAATTTCGTCATTTTATACGACGGTGTCGGAATGGGCTCAAATTTAACAGTTTGATCAGAAAAAAAAAATCGCGCCGGGGGCAATTTCGTCATTTTATACGACGGTGTCGGAATGGGCTCAAATTTAACAGTTTGATCAGAAAAAAAAAATCGCGCCGGGGGCAATTTCGTCATTTTTCTCGACTGTGTCGGAATTGGCTGAAATTTGGCAGCTTGATCTGAAATAAAAATCACGCCGGGGGCAATTTCGTCATTTTTCTCGACTCTGTTGGAATTGGCTAAAATTTGGCAGTTTGATCTGAAACAAAAATCGCTCCGGGGGAAATTTCGTCATTTTTCTCGACTGTGTCGGAATGGGCTCAAATTTAACAGTTTGATCAGAAAAAAAAAATCGCGCCGGTGGCAATTTCGTAATTTTTCTCGACTGTATCGGAATTGGCTGAAATTTGGCAGTTTGATATAAAATAAAAATCGCGCCGGGGCAATTTCGTCATTTTTCTCGACTGTGTCAGAATGGGCTCAAATTTGACAGGTTGATCGGGAACAAAAATCGCGCTGGGTGTAATTTCGTCATTTTTCGCGACTGTGTCGGAATTGACTAAAATTTAACTGGTTGATCGGATACAAAAACTGCGCCGGGGGCAATTTCGTCATTTTTCTCGACTGTGTTGGAATTGGCTGAAATTTGGAAGTTTGATCGGAAACAAAAATCGCATCGGTGGCAATTTCGTCATTTTTCTCGACTGTGTCGGAATGGGCTCAAATTTGATATGTTTATCAGGAACAAAAATCTTGCCGGGGGCAATTTCGTCATTTTTCTCGAATGTGTCGGAATTGGCTGAAATTTGGCAGTTTGATCTGAAATAAAAATTTCGCCGGGGGCAATTTCGTCATTTTTTCGACTGTGTCGGAATGGGCTCAAATTTGACAGGTTGATCGGGAGCAAAAACCGCGCCGGGTGTAATTTCGTCATTTTTCGCGACTGTGCCGGAATGGGCTCAAATTTGTAGTTTGATCGGAAATAAAAATCGTTCCGGCGGCAATTTCGTCATTTTTCTCGACTGTGTCGGATTGGGCTCAAATTTTACAGGTTTATCGGGAAAAAAAATCGCGCAGGGTGTAATTTCGTCATTTTTCGCGACTTTGTCGGAATTGGCTGAAATTTGGCAGTTTGATCTAAAATAAAAATCACGCCGGGGGGAATTTCGTCATTTTTCTCGACTGTGTCGGAATGGGCTCAAATTTGACTGGTTGATCGGGAAAAAAAACCTCGCTGGGTGTAATTTCGTCATTTTTCGCGACTGTGTCGGAATTGGCTAAAATTTGACTTGTTTATAGGAAACAAAAATCGCGT
>NW_019266412.1:0-7493 GCF_002742605.1 Olea europaea var. sylvestris
GTCAGAATTGGCTAAAATTTGAAAGGTTGATCAGAAACAAAAACCGCGCCGTGGGCAATTTCGTCATTTTTCTCGACTGTGTCCGATTTGGCTAAAATTTAACGGTTCATTGGGAACAAAAACCGCGCCGGGGGCAATTTCGTCTTTTTTCTCGACTGTGTCGGAATTGGCTAAAATTGACAGGTTGATCGGGAACAAAAATCGCGCCGGGGGCAATTTCGTCATTTTTCGCGACTGCGTCGGAATTGGCTCAAATTTGACAGGTTGATCGGGAACGAAAACCGCGCCGGGTGCAATTTCGTAATTTTTCTAGACTGCATCGGAATTCGCTCAAATTTGACAGGTTGATCGGGAACAAAAACCGCGCCGGGGGAATTTCGTCATTTTTTTCGACTGTGTCGGAATTGGCTACAATTTGACAGGTTGATCGGGAACAAAAATCGCGCCGGGGGCTATTTCGTCATTTTTCGCGATTGTGCCGGAATTGGTAAAAATTTGAAAGGTTGATCAGAAACAAAAACCGCGCCGGGGGCAATTTCGTCATTTTTCGCGACTGCGTCGGAATTGGCTCAAATTTGACTGGTTGATCGGGAACAAAAACCGCACCGGGGGCAATTTCGTCATTTTTCTCGAATGTGTCGAAATTTGCCAAAATTTGACCGGTTGATCGGAAACAGAGACCGCGCCGTGGGCAATTTCGTCATTTTTCTCGACTGTGTCGGATTTGGCTAAAATTCGACAGGTTGATCGGGACCAAAAATCGCGCCGGGGCAAAATCGTCATTTTACTCGACTGTGTCGGAATTGGAAAAAATTTGACAGGTTGATCGGGAACAAAAATCGCGCCAGGGGCTATTTCGTCATTTTTCGCGATTGTGCCGGAATTGGTTAAAATTTGAAAGGTTGATCAGAAACAAAAACCGCGCCGGGGGCAATTTCGTCATTTTTCGCGACTTTGTCGGAATTGGATAAAATTTAACGGGTTCATCGGGAACAAAAACCGCGTCGGGGTTAATTTCGTCATTTTTCTCGACTGTGTCGAAATTGGCCAAAATTTGACCGGTTGATCGGAAACAGAGACCGCGCCGTGGGCAATTTCGTCATTTTTCTCGACTGTGTCGGATTTGGCTTAAATTCGACAGGTTGATCGGGAACAAAAATCGCGCCGGGGGCAATTTGGTCATTTTGCTCGACTGTGTCGGAATTGGAAAAAATTTGACAGGTTGATCGGGAACAAAAATCGCGCCAGGGGCTATTTCGTCATTTTTCGCGATTGTGCCGGAATTGGTCAAAATTTGAAAGGTTGATCAGAAACAAAAACCGCGCCGGGGGCAATTTCGTCATTTTTCACGACTTTGTCGGAATTGGCTAAAATTTAACGGGTTCATCGGGAACAAAAACCGCGCCAGGGGTAATTTCGTCATTTTTCTCGACTGTGTCGAAATTGGCCAAAATTTGACCGGTTGATCGGAAACAGAGACCGCGCCGTGGGCAATTTCGTCATTTTTCTCGACTGTGTCGAATTTGGCCTAAATTCGACAGGTTGATCGGGAACAAAAATCGCGCCGGGGGCAATTTGGTCATTTTACTCGACTGTGTCGGAATTGGAAAAAATTTGACAGGTTGATCAGGAACAAAAATCGCGCCAGGTGCTATTTCGTCATTTTTCGCGATTGTGCCGGAATTGGTTAAAATTTGACTGGTTGATCGGGAACAAAAACCGCGCCGGGGGCAATTTGTCATTTTTCTCGACTGTGTCGCAATTAGCTAAAATTTGACAGGTTGACCGGAAACAAAAACCGCGCCGGGGGCAATTTGTCATTTTTCTCGACTGTGTCGCAATTAGCTAAAATTTGACAGGTTGACCGGAAACAAAAACCGCGCCGGGGGCAATTTGTCATTTTTCTCGACTGTGTCGCAATTAGCTAAAATTTGACAGGTTGACCGGAAACAAAAACCGCGCCGGGGGCAATTTGTCATTTTTCTCGACTGTGTCGCAATTAGCTAAAATTTGACAGGTTGACCGGAAACAAAAACCGCGCCGGGGGCAATTTGTCATTTTTCTCGACTGTGTCGCAATTAGCTAAAATTTGACAGGTTGACCGGAAACAAAAACCGCGCCGGGGGCAATTTGTCATTTTTCTCGACTGTGTCGCAATTAGCTAAAATTTGACAGGTTGACCGGAAACAAAAACCGCGCCGGGGGCAATTTGTCATTTTTCTCGACTGTGTCGCAATTAGCTAAAATTTGACAGGTTGACCGGAAACAAAAACCGCGCCGGGGGCAATTTGTCATTTTTCTCGACTGTGTCGCAATTAGCTAAAATTTGACAGGTTGACCGGAAACAAAAACCGCGCCGGGGGCAATTTGTCATTTTTCTCGACTGTGTCGCAATTAGCTAAAATTTGACAGGTTGACCGGAAACAAAAACCGCGCCGGGGGCAATTTGTCATTTTTCTCGACTGTGTCGCAATTAGCTAAAATTTGACAGGTTGACCGGAAACAAAAACCGCGCCGGGGGCAATTTGTCATTTTTCTCGACTGTGTCGCAATTAGCTAAAATTTGACAGGTTGACCGGAAACAAAAACCGCGCCGGGGGCAATTTGTCATTTTTCTCGACTGTGTCGCAATTAGCTAAAATTTGACAGGTTGACCGGAAACAAAAACCGCGCCGGGGGCAATTTGTCATTTTTCTCGACTGTGTCGCAATTAGCTAAAATTTGACAGGTTGACCGGAAACAAAAACCGCGCCGGGGGCAATTTGTCATTTTTCTCGACTGTGTCGCAATTAGCTAAAATTTGACAGGTTGACCGGAAACAAAAACCGCGCCGGGGGCAATTTGTCATTTTTCTCGACTGTGTCGCAATTAGCTAAAATTTGACAGGTTGACCGGAAACAAAAACCGCGCCGGGGGCAATTTGTCATTTTTCTCGACTGTGTCGCAATTAGCTAAAATTTGACAGGTTGACCGGAAACAAAAACCGCGCCGGGGGCAATTTGTCATTTTTCTCGACTGTGTCGCAATTAGCTAAAATTTGACAGGTTGACCGGAAACAAAAACCGCGCCGGGGGCAATTTGTCATTTTTCTCGACTGTGTCGCAATTAGCTAAAATTTGACAGGTTGACCGGAAACAAAAACCGCGCCGGGGGCAATTTGTCATTTTTCTCGACTGTGTCGCAATTAGCTAAAATTTGACAGGTTGACCGGAAACAAAAACCGCGCCGGGGGCAATTTGTCATTTTTCTCGACTGTGTCGCAATTAGCTAAAATTTGACAGGTTGACCGGAAACAAAAACCGCGCCGGGGGCAATTTGTCATTTTTCTCGACTGTGTCGCAATTAGCTAAAATTTGACAGGTTGACCGGAAACAAAAACCGCGCCGGGGGCAATTTGTCATTTTTCTCGACTGTGTCGCAATTAGCTAAAATTTGACAGGTTGACCGGAAACAAAAACCGCGCCGGGGGCAATTTGTCATTTTTCTCGACTGTGTCGCAATTAGCTAAAATTTGACAGGTTGACCGGAAACAAAAACCGCGCCGGGGGCAATTTGTCATTTTTCTCGACTGTGTCGCAATTAGCTAAAATTTGACAGGTTGACCGGAAACAAAAACCGCGCCGGGGGCAATTTGTCATTTTTCTCGACTGTGTCGCAATTAGCTAAAATTTGACAGGTTGACCGGAAACAAAAACCGCGCCGGGGGCAATTTGTCATTTTTCTCGACTGTGTCGCAATTAGCTAAAATTTGACAGGTTGACCGGAAACAAAAACCGCGCCGGGGGCAATTTGTCATTTTTCTCGACTGTGTCGCAATTAGCTAAAATTTGACAGGTTGACCGGAAACAAAAACCGCGCCGGGGGCAATTTGTCATTTTTCTCGACTGTGTCGCAATTAGCTAAAATTTGACAGGTTGACCGGAAACAAAAACCGCGCCGGGGGCAATTTGTCATTTTTCTCGACTGTGTCGCAATTAGCTAAAATTTGACAGGTTGACCGGAAACAAAAACCGCGCCGGGGGCAATTTGTCATTTTTCTCGACTGTGTCGCAATTAGCTAAAATTTGACAGGTTGACCGGAAACAAAAACCGCGCCGGGGGCAATTTGTCATTTTTCTCGACTGTGTCGCAATTAGCTAAAATTTGACAGGTTGACCGGAAACAAAAACCGCGCCGGGGGCAATTTGTCATTTTTCTCGACTGTGTCGCAATTAGCTAAAATTTGACAGGTTGACCGGAAACAAAAACCGCGCCGGGGGCAATTTGTCATTTTTCTCGACTGTGTCGCAATTAGCTAAAATTTGACAGGTTGACCGGAAACAAAAACCGCGCCGGGGGCAATTTGTCATTTTTCTCGACTGTGTCGCAATTAGCTAAAATTTGACAGGTTGACCGGAAACAAAAACCGCGCCGGGGGCAATTTGTCATTTTTCTCGACTGTGTCGCAATTAGCTAAAATTTGACAGGTTGACCGGAAACAAAAACCGCGCCGGGGGCAATTTGTCATTTTTCTCGACTGTGTCGCAATTAGCTAAAATTTGACAGGTTGACCGGAAACAAAAACCGCGCCGGGGGCAATTTGTCATTTTTCTCGACTGTGTCGCAATTAGCTAAAATTTGACAGGTTGACCGGAAACAAAAACCGCGCCGGGGGCAATTTGTCATTTTTCTCGACTGTGTCGCAATTAGCTAAAATTTGACAGGTTGACCGGAAACAAAAACCGCGCCGGGGGCAATTTGTCATTTTTCTCGACTGTGTCGCAATTAGCTAAAATTTGACAGGTTGACCGGAAACAAAAACCGCGCCGGGGGCAATTTGTCATTTTTCTCGACTGTGTCGCAATTAGCTAAAATTTGACAGGTTGACCGGAAACAAAAACCGCGCCGGGGGCAATTTGTCATTTTTCTCGACTGTGTCGCAATTAGCTAAAATTTGACAGGTTGACCGGAAACAAAAACCGCGCCGGGGGCAATTTGTCATTTTTCTCGACTGTGTCGCAATTAGCTAAAATTTGACAGGTTGACCGGAAACAAAAACCGCGCCGGGGGCAATTTGTCATTTTTCTCGACTGTGTCGCAATTAGCTAAAATTTGACAGGTTGACCGGAAACAAAAACCGCGCCGGGGGCAATTTGTCATTTTTCTCGACTGTGTCGCAATTAGCTAAAATTTGACAGGTTGACCGGAAACAAAAACCGCGCCGGGGGCAATTTGTCATTTTTCTCGACTGTGTCGCAATTAGCTAAAATTTGACAGGTTGACCGGAAACAAAAACCGCGCCGGGGGCAATTTGTCATTTTTCTCGACTGTGTCGCAATTAGCTAAAATTTGACAGGTTGACCGGAAACAAAAACCGCGCCGGGGGCAATTTGTCATTTTTCTCGACTGTGTCGCAATTAGCTAAAATTTGACAGGTTGACCGGAAACAAAAACCGCGCCGGGGGCAATTTGTCATTTTTCTCGACTGTGTCGCAATTAGCTAAAATTTGACAGGTTGACCGGAAACAAAAACCGCGCCGGGGGCAATTTGTCATTTTTCTCGACTGTGTCGCAATTAGCTAAAATTTGACAGGTTGACCGGAAACAAAAACCGCGCCGGGGGCAATTTGTCATTTTTCTCGACTGTGTCGCAATTAGCTAAAATTTGACAGGTTGACCGGAAACAAAAACCGCGCCGGGGGCAATTTGTCATTTTTCTCGACTGTGTCGCAATTAGCTAAAATTTGACAGGTTGACCGGAAACAAAAACCGCGCCGGGGGCAATTTCGTCATTTTTCGCGACTGTGTCAGAATTGGCCAAAATTTGACAGGCTGATCGGAAACAAAAAACGCGCCTAGGGCAATTTCGTCATTTTTCGCGACTGTGTCGGGGGAACTTACGTCATTTTTCGCGACAGCATCGGAATTGGATCAATTTGACAGGTTGATCGGGAACAAAAACCGCGCCAGGGGCAATGTCGTCATTTTTCTCGACTGTGTCGAAATTGGCTAAAATTTGACAGGATGATTGAAAACAAAAACCGCGCAGGGGGAAATTTCGTCATTCTTCTCGACTGTGTCGGAATGGGCTCAAATTTGACAGGTTGATCGGGAACAAAAGCCACGCCGGGGGCAATTTCGTCATTTTTCACAATTTTGTCGGAATTGGCTCAAATTTGACAGGTTCATCGGGAACAAAAACCGCGCCAGGGGCAATTTCGTTATTTTTCTCGACTGTGTCGAAATTGGCTAAAATTTGACAGGTTGATCGGGAACAAAAGCCACGCCGGGGGCAATTTCGTCAGTTTTCGCGACTGTGTCGGAATTGGTCAAAATTTGATAGGTTGATCGGGAACAAAAATCGCGCCGGGGGCAATTTCGTCATTTTTCGCGAATGTGTCGGAATTGGCTAAAATTTGACAGGTTGAGCGGGAACAAAAATCGCGCTGGGGAAAATTTCGTCATTTTTCGCGACTGTGTCGAAATTTGCTAAAATTTGACTTGTTGATCGTGAACAAAAAACGCGTCGGGGGCAATTTCGTCATTTTTCGCGACTGCGTTGGAATTGGCTACAATTTGACTGGTTGATCGGGAACAGAAACAGCGCCGGGGGTATTTTCGTCATTTTTCGCGACTGTGTTGGAATTGGCTGCAATTTCACTGGTTGATCGGGAACAAAAACAGCGCTGGGGGCAATTTCGTTATTTTACGCGACCGTGTCGAAATTGGCTGAAATTTGACAGGTTGATCGGAAACAAAAATCTCGCCTGGGGCAATTTCGTCATTTTTCGCGACTGTGTTGGAATTGGCTACAATTTGACTGGTTGATCGGGAACAAAAACAGCGCCGGGGGTAATTTCGTCATTTTTCGCGACGGTGTTGGAATTGGCTGCAATTTGACTGGTTGATCGGGAACAAAAATAGCGCTGGGGGCAATTTCGTCATTTTTCGCGACCGTGTCGAAATTGGCTAAAATTTGACAGGTTGATCGGGAACAAAAACCGCGCCAGGGGCAATTTCGTCATTTTTCGCGATTGTGTCGGAATTGGCCAAAATTTGACAGGCTGATCGGAAACAAAAAACGCGCCTGAGGCAATTTCGTCATTTTTCGCGACTGTGTCGGAATTGGCTACAATTTGACCGGTTTATCGAAAACAAAGACCGCGCCGGGGGCAATTTCGTCATTTCTCTCGACTGTTTCGAAATTAACTAAAATTTGACAAGTTGACCGGAAAGAAAAACCGCGTCGGGGGAACTTACGTCATTTTTCGCGACTGCGCCGGAATTGGATCAATTTGACAGGTTGATCGGAAACAAAAACCGCGCCAGGGGCAATGTCGTCATTTTTCTCGACTGTGTCGAAATTGGATAAAATTTGACAGATTGATCGGAAACAAAAACCGCGTCGGGGCAATTTCGTCATTTTTCACAATTTTGTCGGAATTGGCTAAAATTTGACAGGTTCATCGGAACAAAAACCGCGCCAGGGGCAATTTCGTCATTTTTCGCGACTG
>NW_019266413.1:0-1170 GCF_002742605.1 Olea europaea var. sylvestris
CCCTTTTTTAATGGGGTTGGGGAGATTTCCAATCTGGCCAAACTATTCATGGCCACTTAATTTTCAACTACTTTTCTTGATAAATTTTGCGAAAAAAAAATGATGAGATTGTATGGTGCATTCATGTTATCTCCTTGTCCCTTTAGCTTTTGAAAGGTAAAAGTTTTTAATGTATATTCATTGAATCCAAATTTTGCTACCTTCATTCCCAACAATTATTGTGTCATAACACAGAGTAAATGATTCTATGTGTGGTACGTTAAATTAAATGGCACTATATCATCGATATTGATGAAACAAATTTTTATTTTTGTTTACAATATTGAAAAGTTTTGATTGGCGTCATCGGCGATGGCTTGAGCAATGGCGAGAATGTTAGGACTTCGTGTTTCAGTTTTTAGTTTTGAATTCATTTTGAATTTTGTGTTTTGAATGTCTATTTTGAGGTTGTTAAAAACGCGTTCTTTTTGTCATTTTGAAAAACTATTTTCAAAATTAAAAAAATGAAAAACGCGTTTACTTTCTAATTTTGAAAAACTAAATATTCAATATATATATAGTTCTTTTATTCGTGATTCAACCAACTAAGCCATCCCACTATTGGCAAAATAAGCTATTTTCTACGTTTTTGAATTTTTGTCTGAATTTAACTGAAAACAGCCAAAGCGACTTTTTTGATGTTTTGCCTTCTCTTTGAAAATTTTGAACTCGTTTTTGTTTATGGAAATGGATAAGTAAACGTATTTTTAGTGTTTTCAAAAATTAAAAATTGAAAATAACTTGAAAACAATAAAGAGAACATGCCCGTAGATTTTGGTGGAATTGTCAAAGCCCTAGATATTGAATTTAGAAGGGAAGAGTAATTTGTGAAGATTCATGAAATGTTTTATGAGAAAAAAAAGGAAGAAAGAAAATAAAAATTTTGGAGAAAAATACTAAAATTAAAATTAGAAAATATGTGAGGTCAGTGATCTCACATTACCGTATCTGGCTCCACCACAATGTACAAAATGTCGTTCAATATTATATTTTCCAATGATCCACATTCCCTTTACCAAACATGACTTTGATATGGTTGGTATGAAACGTTTTGGAGAATAATTTTGACTTTAAAGGCTCTCCAATGGAATTGAGAATTTTACTTTAGTCAGTGGAAAGCTTTTTGGAAAT
>NW_019266413.1:9688-75232 GCF_002742605.1 Olea europaea var. sylvestris
GGAGACAGAGAGTTTGAGTTGAACCTGGTTTCTTTTTGGGATTTTCACACACGTGTACTAGAACTCGTTAATTTAACAATTGGTGATTGAAGTTGTTACAAAGTTTCAAGTTAGTTTTTAAAATTTCTTTTCGACAAAATCTATGCCCATTCTTATTGGTCACTCAGTTAAATGACCTTAACTTCATGTTTGATGGGTCGGCTGTCAAACAACAACGGTAAAGTAAATGACAGTTTATTTCAAGTTAGACGCTCTTTTTATTTTGTCATTTTTTTCGGTGCATGTGAAGACGAAGTTGAATTTAACGATTGACAGATTAGAACTGACGAAAAAACAAAAAGATTACCATCAACTCTATCGATTTTTCATTTGTTCATGTTACCATTTAAGAGTGAACACTCGAGTGGACTAAAAACAATTTAAGGACCAACTTAAGATTTTCCATCATTTCAATGGCTAATTGTGAAATTAACTTCAATAAATACTAATATTGGATCCTAAAGTTTTCCTTTTTCTTTTTCCCTATTTTTCTATGTTTTTACTATTAAAATAAATAGAACATCACAAATGGTTTGACTTGTTCATAATTGAGTCCTCCTCCAAACAATGATTTACGAAAGTAGGGCACGGCACATATTGATTTGCACCTAAAACAAAGAATATTCTCCACTTCTTGTTACAAAATCCATAGCCAAAGACCTAAGATCTAGGTAAAGCATATTAAACCCAAAAAAATGTATTTTCTTCAAACTTAAATAAAAATTATGCGCAATTCGGCAGGGAATAAAATCAAAATTTTAATCGATTTTGATAAAAATTAATAAAATTTAAGTGGTTGAAGAGTTAAGCATACCTATATACATGTTGTTAAAATTAATTGTTAAATTCGACATAAATTAAAATTCTATGTTTTTTTTTTAATACTACGAAATTGAGCCTATATAATTTATAATTTACTCAATTAAAGAAGTATGAATATATTTTCCTAGAGTGAAATATTCTACCGTGCCCCTATTTGACATCCATAACAATGGATTTATTTTGGGAAAAAAAATGTGTAAAATATTTTATTGTATGAATATGAAATTGAAAATAAATTTGAGAGAAAAAAAGAGTTTTGATTTGGATGTCAAACAGGAGCCAAGTTAAATGGTATTTCATTTGCAATAATTAATTTAACATATAAATTAAGCCCTTCGTTGATACTCATTATTTTGAAAATATATATTTCTCTTTCTTATTTGCATCCATGCATTTTTCAGTAAGATAATATTACAATCAAATCCAAAACTTTTTTTAGAATTTTTTGATCATATATTCTCCATAAAATTATTATTCAAAAATACATTTTGGATAAAAAAAAAAGAAAAAGAAAAAAAAAAGATGGAGCTTAGAGATGCTCTAATTGCCATAACATGATAGAAAAATCCAACCTGGAGGCCATAACAAACAACCTCATTCTTTGAGGGACCCACATTAGATGGACAAAACTGCTAAAGTCACACTTTGTTCACGATGAGATCACAACCCTCAAGAGGTTGGTAACATTCTAAGCCATTAAAATTGTTTTCAAATTCTTTGTAAAGAGGAATGATTCAACAAATTTAATCATTTTTAAATTTACATTTCATATGTCGATGTCATGTAGATGTATATATATATATATATATATATATATATGTATGTATGTATATTTTTAAACACTTTTGTATTCAATCGGCCCTTATTTATGATGGAGAAAAATGGTGGTAACAAATCCAACAAAACATAATAAGTATCAAATAGCTATCAAGATACAAGTGAAGCCAAAACTGACACATCAACCTACCTATTGTTGCCTAATGTTGGGAAAACTAAATTTATCCATACGAATAATACCTTTTAACACACTAGGACTTTGATTTAGGTACATGTACCTCGTCGTGAGTCCATCCGCCCCTTGTCAGGCTAGAAGGTCTGCTGCTTTATTTGCTTCTCTATACTGATATAAAATAGTAAAGTTGATGCTGTTAAGCAATTTTAATAATTCATCACAATAATCCCACACGTAGCAAACTCTGCATAGGTAGTTTGTTAACCAATTTACCACAACTGCTGAGTCACACTCGATCTATACATGTAGAAAACCTAGCTCTTTAGAAAGCTCTACCCCAGCTATGATGCCTTGCAATTCCGCTTCATTGTTTCTTCCATGCCCATATGAAGCAAAGAAACCAGTGACCATATTACCTTGATGATCCCTGATCACTCCCCCACCTCCAGAAGGTCCCGCATTACCAACACAATGCAGATCATTGAATTTTACCCAACCAGCATCAGGTTTCCTCCAAGAAACTAGTAGAGTCAGTTTACTCACCTTAGCACATATAGGCAGCTCTAAAACTTTGAGGATTTCATAATCTGTTTTGCTAAGCTTTGTAACTTGGTCTATTCCTTCAGCTAAGAGGCATGACCAAACCTTTATTGCAAACCAAACCTCCTCCATGGATTCTTGAACCCCTTCCATGCGTACCTTGCTATGACATCCCTATAGCTTCCATGTTATCAAGCTCGGTAAATGCCCAATTAAAATTCCATGTTGTGAGGTTTGTCTGCACATGTAAACCATCTGTTGATTCTTGTCTACCATGATTGTGCTTGCACGTAGTGTACTTCCAAGGCCAAAGAAGCCCACTTTCAAACTGCCTTTGCAATATCCCTAGCATTGAGTACATGATCAAGTGTTTCCACTTGTCCTTTATCATGACAATCACAACGTGAGATAAGAGTAACTCCTGTTTCTCTCACCTTAGAATCCACACTTAAGCAGTTCAACTTAGCTTTCCACATGCAAACAGCAACTTTTTTTGGTAGAGTTTTATCCTATATCCATTTCATCCAAGAAATCTGTAGACTCTTTGTCTTCACAATATCCCAGGCGCTTGAAGAAGGGAATTCTCCTTTGTCATTCGGTTTCCATATTATCATATCACTACCTTCTTTTCTGGCCCCAATGGTTTGTACTACTTCTATTGCATTCTCCTCTCCCACTAGCTCTTTAAGGTAAGTGATATTCCAGCCATCTTCAATCCAGCAATCTATGACCTTCGTCTTGAGTTAATTTCCTCCAAAGCATGCTCAATTAAAGGGCCATTTGTTAACTAGCGGTCATACCAAAAGGATATCAATCCTTCTTTGATCCTCCATTTCGAATTCTCATATACCTCAGGTAGAACCATTACGATTGCTTTCCACAAGCTAGATCCCCTGTGATTAGAATTCAGCAAGAGGTCTCTACTCTTTACATATTCAGCATCAAAGAAATTGGACAACAAACTGTTAGTAGTCATAATCCACCATCCAAGTTTCATGTGGAGAGAATTTTGAATTGCCGCAAAATCACGTACTCCAAGTCTGCCCTCTGTAATTAGTAAACATACTTTAGACCAAGCATGCCATTTCTTTTTCTGTATTCCATAATTCTCATTCCAAAAGCATGTGGATAGTAATGAGTTCATATTGTTAAGGATTCTCTTCGACACATTAACCATAGCTAACAAATGTATCACCATACAAGACTGAACATGACAAAGTAAATTAAGGCGACCCCCTTGAGAAAGTAACCTCATTTTCCAACTTGCTATCTTGATGCGGATTTTGGATACCAAATCCTTCAAATGCCTAGCCGTAATTCGACCAGAGATGATAGGCACTCCTAAGTAAACCACTGGAAAATGTCTCTCAGTAAAACCAATTAACGGAAGCAAGCCCCTCTTCCTTGTGTAGCTGATCCTTTTAGTGAAGAAGATGACGGATTTCTCAATATTAATAAATGGTCCTGACCACTTTTCATATGTATTTAGAGTCCTCATAAGTGTTTCCATTGATCTTTTACCTCCATCTTTGAACACTGCTACATTATCCGCATATAGCAAATGTGAAACCACAGGGCCCCCAAAAGGATGTAGAACCTCCCAATGTTGCCATCTTCACATTCTCTTGCTAGAAAGGTGTGATAAAACCTTTTCCATCATGATGAACAAATAAGGAGACAAAGAGTCGCCTTGACAGAGTCCTCTACTTGATTGGAAGAAACCTTTATAAGTCCCATCATCAATATAGAGAACTAAGGAGTTGTGACACACTCCGCCACCAAATCACAAAACTTTCTAGAAAAACCAAATCCTTCAAGCACACGTAGCAAAAACCTCCAATCTACTCTATCATAAGTCTTTGTCATGTCAATTTTTAGCATAACGTTACCACCTCTGATCTTCCTGTTCAAAGAGACCATTTCCTCGGTAAGGGTGATATTCTCAAAAAAATGCTTCTCTCTGAAATGAATGCGCCCTATTTAGGAGAGATAATCTTTGGCAGCAGTCTTGTCAATCGTTTGATAAGGATCTTTGAAAAGGCTTTGTAAACCACTAAGCATAGACTGATAGGTCTAAACTTGTCAAAACTCCCAGGTTGATCCACTTTAGGAATTAGGATAATGAAAGAAGAGGTGTAAAATTAGGGTAGATGACTGCCCTTGAAAAATTCTCTTCCTGCCTCCACCAATTCGACCTTTACTAAGTCCCAACACAACGTATAAAAACTAGCTCCAAATCTATTAGGCCTAGGACTACTCTCTGATGGTATAGAAAAAACTGCATCCTTCACCTCTTCTTCCGTTGGTTCTATGCAAAGGAATTTATTCTCCTCCTTTGTTACAACTACAGAGATTAGGAAGCCAAGTCTCCTTGCTCCGTAGTCCCATTGTCACGCAGAATTTGTTCAAAATAGTTAACAGCACCATCATGAACCTCTTTTGGCGAAGCTAACACTGTTCATCAGGCAACTGCATAGAAGAGATCTGTGAAGACCTTCTCTGTTGATTAACAACTATGTGAAAGAATTTTAAGTTTTAATCTCCTTTTGCAAGCCATTTCTTCTTTTTTTCTTTGATGTGCTAGTCTCGTTTCTTCCTTTTTCTCCCAAAGCTGTAACTTGACCTTAGTGGTAAGAAGCTTAGCCTCTAAATCCGGATCAAAGCCACTTTGCCACTGATTTTCCAGCATCTCGACTTTCTCTTCGAGGTCTTTAAATTTCCCCATCACCGACAAAGGTCTTCGATGGCCCCTACTTTTTTCCCCATCCTTACGAATGTTGGCTAACTGCACAATAGCAGATCAAGTAGTCAACATAGCTTGCTTCTTTGCGATCGATTATCTCACGGTTTGGTTTAGTTTAGGCCTAGCACATCCCTACTCTCTTGCCACTATCCATAGGTAATCATTAGCTTGAAAATCCTCCATGTTCTTCCAAAGCTTCCTATATTCACTTTGACTACATTTTGCGTAAACAAAAGAGACTAGTAAATTCTTTGTCCATCACGAAACCATCCTGTCACCATTTGGTCAGACATACCAACAATTTCAACCTCATATTTATTGTTCTAGGACACCCAGATTTTACCACCCATAGCTTCATTTGAACAAGAATTCTCAAAGCCTAGAAAGTTAGCTACTATTTGCATCCGATGTTCATCCATGAAAGGTTCCGAGATCCCCAAGAATAGGGACATTTTTCCTAACCAAACTATTTAACCTCCTCCTAGATGTGCATATACCTTGCACATTCCAAAATAACATTGTGTCAATCATAGATTCAATTTGGTGGGGCGAATAACCACCCGTTCTGATGTCCTCACTACCTTTGTCCCTTGCTTTTTTGATTTGGCCAAAGATGTATTCGCTCCCATGTCCGAACTGTAGCCTTTCTCCTTTCTAATGTTCCTCAAAGCATTTTCTTCCTCTCCATCCAAAAGTGCATCCGATAAAGTAGTGCCCTCTATATTTTCTGAGCTTTTAGACTGTAGTTGAAGTATGCTTTATATGTGTCAATCAATAGAATACTAAAAATTTTGACTTCCATGTACCTAAACTGTAATCCGTAAATTGCATTGGAGATGCTCTGAGAGTTCTTAAGATTGCATATGTTATTGTCAACAAACTTGAAATTTATAAGAGCCTGAAAATCTTGATGTTGAGTTATATATATATATATATAATCAAATACTAAATTTTTTTACTTCCATGTACCTATACGGTTATCCATAAATTGCATTAGAGATGCTCTGAGAGTTCTTAAGATTGAATATGTTATTGTCAACAATTTTAATTTCATAAGAGCCTGAAAATCTTGATGTTGTGAGTGAGAGTGTGAGTGAGAGTGAGAGTGCAAAATTTGATCTCAAGATCATAAAAAACCTTAGACTATGAGGGTGTAAAATGTTACATATCAAAAAATGTGATGGTTGAATAAGAGACATTTTCTAGGTACTTTCCTTTATTGAGTTATCCGTCCTTTGTCGCATGATCTAAGTGAAAATGCTATTCAATGTGGATTTGTTTTATTTTTGAATAAGTTGGATTGGAATTAGCTTTGTTTTGTCCTAATGATCGGTTATTGGAATGTGTTTTGGGTATCCTTCCACTCATTGCTATAGATTTTCCACTAAAATCAAGAAGTTTTGTAAGGAGAGAACTCGAGCCTCACACACAAAAAGGTAATCCCTCGTACTCCTATAACATGGGGACTACGGTGAAATAAACGTACTACTACTAGCATGAACCTGTAATGTACTCGTATAATGAAAAAAAAATGTCAACAATAATTAGATTTCGTAAAATCTAAAAATATTGATATTGGGTGCCTAGAGACATGTTTGACAGGTTGAAATCATTACACTAACACGAAAAAGAAAAACAAAATTCCTGTCTCTTGTCTTGACCAAATGTTGTATGTCTGACATGTCACAAGTGTAAACCACCTACTGGAGCATCATTTAGGAATTCGGTGCAATTGATACAACATACTTGTCTACTATGTAGTAAATTTCTAATGTAATGTACCAGTTAAACAAGGAATTGCAGAACTAAGAAAGAAAGACATGTAGTAACACAGTATGTAATACATGATACATAAAAAACATCATGCCAATGCATGTAAAACCATTATTACTTTCTATATATTAGTAAACCCCTTCAAACATGGAAACAACTCATAAAATTTAAGTATAAAGAGATCAAATTCCAAGATTAAGTTATCCAGCTGCTTGAAAATCTCAAAAATCATCATATGGTATATCTTGAATATTTTGGGATTCATGAGATCCTGATTCTTTTGGTTGTTCTTTCTCGGGGATCGATGAGTTGTCTTTAGGAGTTTTCTCGAGAGTGAATTTGGTGGGAGATCCTGAGGGAGAATTTAGAGGTGTAACAGCAGGCGAAAGGAGGGGCAGATGGGGGTGGTGGCAATTTGATACCTATTGCTGATTCTTTCTTGGCACCCTTGTCATCTAAGGAAAGATTATTGAACATTTGCTCAAAGAACTTGGACTTTATGTTGCCACTACTTTTCTGTTGAACACAAATAAGGGTATAAGCTACTGTATATACATTTATAGGAAAAATATGTAGAGACAATACAAGAGCACTTTACGTTCTTTAATTGAAACACCAAGGTCACCCCATCTTTTAAATTGTAATCAACTGAAGAAGTATTTTGGTGTTGCTATTCCATCTCTTCAACAGTTTTCTTCTTATTAAAGTACCTTCAAAAGTTGAATAAATGAAAAAACATTCGAAAAATGAAAAGGATTAAGGAAAATAAGAATACGAAGGACTGAAAAAATACTTCATATGGTCATGGAGGGCAGATTGGAAGTCATAAGCTTTGGGCCTTTCTCGAAACCCTATCCTAATGAAAGCATGGCGAAGGTGTCCACCTACATCAATTTAAATAATGATCATTCCAGGATGGCTATCTATACCAATATGCAAGAAAATAACGCAAAAGAAGTCATGGTAAAAGCCCATATGTAGAAACAAACACATAATAGATGCATTCTTTTCACATCCTTCAATTTTGATTCACACATTAATTGGGAAAGCCAACAAAAAGAGTCAATATCTGCTTCTTCTTTTCCTTCAGTTTGAGGTTCATGTAAGAACAGAGACTAAAAGATCATAGTCCAAAGTCCACAATCTACCCTGTAGAAAGTTGTAGAACTCCAATCCCATATATGTTCAGGAAATGACTGATAACCTTGTCGTTAAGTTTTTATAGAAGTGGGTCTGGATAATCCTTGGAAAGACCCAGAAGTGTCCCTAATGTTAGAAAAAGAAAGGAAAAATTCCTGAATTAGAGGTTTCTACGGTAGCATATATGGCCACATTTTCACATATTGTTTAAAGTTTTTGCACTCCGTGCTTCCACAGCTAAAGTGCTTAATTAAAATAGTAAGAGAATGGAGGAAGGGATCAAAAGAACACAAGGCAGAAGGGGGGGATATGACTCGTCTCTTTCAAGATGAAATATGGTTGGTATCAAACTACAGATATATAGTAAAGGCATGTTTGGCATGACTTTTGAAAAGTCAAAAGTAGCTTTTGAGACTAAAAATCTGCTTTTGAGTTCGTTTGGCTAATTTTCTAAAATTACATTATCAGATTGAAAGAGCTTTTATAGAAATCTAACCTAAGGTGGTTTCCTCTAAAAAACTCTTTTATAAAAAGCAAAAGCTATCCCAACTAGTTTCTTGATTTTCTTCTAAAGTAACGATTACAGAAGTCCTAAAAGCTCAGCAGGATATTGAGGCAGCCTCATATCATGTCTATTAACCACAAGCCTTTAGTAATGCAAACAATTGTAATATAGCAAGAGATTACAAAAAACACCAAAGATGCAAAACAGGCTTCATGAAAATTTTGATTTCAAACTTCTTCATGACCCAGGTTGGGGTGTTGGAGGTAATGGTTTCAAAAAATTATGCAGAATCTGAAGGTATCTTCTCAAAATAACTAGAACAAAATATTTTCCACAATAAAACTAATGTAGGTTTGATTTTGCATTACCTTGATGGAATAGCAGAAGGGTTGAAGTAACATATGTGATATGTCTACAATATAAGATGATACTTGGAGAAGAAAAATAAGAAATGAATAGTAATAAGTATATCCAAGAGAAATCAACACATATAATTTCTAGCTATATAGGACAACCTTAAAATTCAATCAAAACATGTTTGAGTGCAGAGAAGTTTCTTGTTCCTTTTTATGGGATGTTATCCAGGTGCCACATGGATTAAAAATTATCAAATAATATACCATTCAATAAGCTAAAAACTAATGCACATAATTGTCCTGGAAAGTGCATCGCTTGGCATCTCTTATGCAATGTCCAAAAAATGGGTCAAAGAATAAAATTACAGGAAAGATATATATTGGCATTCCATCCAAGTGTATAGAGACATACATTTATACGTATTGTCACTCGACATCTCTTACTGCTATACTAATCACTAAAATAGTCCCTTTATCCACTGAAAAGACTATAAAAGAACACCCAGCTAATTCCATTAGGGGCGAAGATACTTTTTGCAAGGAGATATAAGATCAAAATCTTGGCTCTTATGTAGTGGACCGTTAGATTGTCATGCACATTCATTGGTGAAGTGCCCATGCAATTAGATTGAAGTGAAATGGAAAACAAAAATAAAACATTGTTAGACAATCTTTATGGCTCTATTTTGCTACTATTAATCGGAAAACATGAAGGAAATAAAACTTTTAATGGAAAAAATAATTTTAAAAAAGAGATGAAAATTCTATATTACCAATATTCTCTTCTACTCGAACAACGAAATATCTGCAACAATACAGAATTAGCAAAATGAGTTAGAGAGCAAAATAGGTTGCTGGTTTTGAAGTCAATAGAATTTGTAAAATATAAATACCAGAAGTCTCAAATGAAACACCACATCACACCACTTTTAAGCATTTCAAAAATTGTTCTCATAAGAAGTGATTAATATGGTGATTAGTTTTGCAAACCTGCTGCTATCAATTACAGGCTCCACAGGGTGTGGCTCCCTATCTCTCAAAAATGCCCGAGCATACAATTCACCTATTTTAGACATATTTGTGATCAGCAACAAAACATATTGAGAAAAGTTATGGAACATTAACTTTTATTGAACTCCAACAAATCCACCTGTCTTCTTGTTTTCTAATCGGATAATGCATTCTTCTCCTTTGCTAATAACTTTTAGAGTGCCTTCCCATGCCCATTTATTGACATTCCACTCATCAGCCCTACAAGAAAGAAAAGTTCGATTATAGTTTCAACCCCCATCCCTTAAATGAATTTGCAGCAACAAGTACGTCATCTACATCTCCACATTCTAGTTTTAGATGTAATGTAAAAGGCGACAACCATAACAATGTAGCAAGCTTATGTATTGGAAATAGAGAATTAAATATACACACTCAAAAATTTTGCTAAATGGCCATATAATGACCGTTGCTCGGTTCATTGAAATGTTTTTGTTTAGATTAATTTAGACAAGCTTTAACCAAAAAACAAAAAAGAAAATTAGAGAATTTCTAATGCAGTCCTGAAGATAAATTATTCTTTGCTGGACCATTACTCAACTCTACAAAGATTTATCCCATACTTCTGTGCAATTGACCTCATGGATTCTTTTTCACTCTACAGTGTCAAGAGCCACATCCAAGGCCAAATCACAAAAGCTCGAAATATTTTTTTAATTACCTTAAATTATGTAGGCCTCTTCCTCAATATTTCTCACAAAATATATTCATAACTGGTGTATCTAGAACCCTCCATCAAATATGTCCAACTATCTTAATTGAACCGCACACTACAATTAGTGTCAGTTTAACAACTTGTAAAATATGCTCAATACTAACTCTATCTCTTAAAGTTATACAGAAAATTTCTCTTAACATTCTCATCTCAAATTTTGTAAATGTTTCTTAAAAGTCAAATATTCAATCCCATGAAACATCGCTGGTTTAATTGTAGCAGTCCTCTCTTGACTATAACTAAAACCAATAAATTGTAGACTGCAAACATTTGCGATAAATGATCAACATTGTTCACATGTTCGTTTCATTTTCTAACAAGTCCCAAGATGGAAAAGATTGCACAATGAAGAATTTTCATTTATCAGATTGAACAAGCTTATTGACTATAGGTTGAAATAATGTTGCTTCTTTGCAAAAGTTGTTCACATTAACTTGTCCATAAAAAAGCCTTTTTACCTATTTTACACTTTAGAGAGCTTTGATCCTTTATTGACAAGCATAATCCTATCATAGATCCAATTGTAGGCAGCAAATGCCCGAATTCTTCAATATAAGCTTCCAAAGGGAATTTCTACATATGATGAACTCATCAAAAGGTTAGGAGAAACTTATATTGGATCACAAATATTGTTTCTCCCAAAGGATAGGAGCAAGAGAATTATTTCCTCTTAGAATAAAACTATTATTCGTGATGATGCACCCATGAAATTATTGCATCCATATGGATCCAGCTCTCTGTTTTTCACTCTTCAGAACTTGTTGAAACAACAAAGTAATTTTTCATTCAAGCAACCTCAACTAGCTCTGAAATTTGGTGAGAAACATCTTCACATCGTAACAGACTCTCCAAGTATGAAAAATTTGTTTGATAAGTACCTCTAATATATACGCAACATGATACATCTAGCTTCACAATATATCTTTGGTACAATTTTGCTGCATCACAATCAAACATACTCCAAATGACTCAAAATTTGTGAGATACCAACTAACACTTCAAGGAACTAACCACTATAGGTAGTTCTGAAATTCATGTTGCAAGCTCGTCTTTTAAATGCACAAGAGGAAAGTGCATGAAAATACAATTATGCTCACATCATATTTCTTCAATAAATTTTGGTTGTATAATATGCCACACTTAATTCAAGGAAAAAAAATCAATTAATTTACTTGTGTTTGTTATCAAAATTCAGAGTTTCAACTTTTTATTGCAACAAGGACTCATGCAAACACGTTTAGGGGTTATGTCACACTCAACAAATAGTTTGTGGTTATATGTATAACATAAATCTAAATTGTTATCCAACAATGCATAGAAGGGAAAATATGAGCAAGATGAAATATCTTTTATGGGAATCATAGTAGAGATATTATATCGAAGACATTAGAGAGAAAACCTGTAAGAAGCTGTGATTTTCCGTGGAGGGATCATCAATTAAGAGAAATATTAGGTTGATATTAGGTTGATATCAAAATAACTTCAACACTATCCAGATAAGTGACCAATAAAAGGAACCTCAAATGACAATGCACTCAGTTCAGTTTTGGATTACACATATGGAACCATTAAGCAATAAGATTTAATATGAAATAACATTCATATCTCAGTTGTTTGAGCTTTTCATTATGATAGGAATATTAATAAAAGGTAAAATACAATTTACGTAGAATATGTACTAGATTTGATACACTTTATAGAATTGATGATTGGCTGTTAAGAAAAAAATGTACATAAGATTAATGCATGATGGAATGAGGATGTTAAGATGGATGTGTGGCTATACCACTATACTAGTACAATAATTTATTCAAAATACATGTGATGTAGGGAGATTAATAAATCTGTGGATAACAAGAAGGGATGGGGGAGGGAAGAGAAGAAGAATATAGAGGAGGGGAAGAGGGCAAAACGGTTGCAAGCCAAATCTTTAATTAATCAAAATTCATCATCTCAAATAACAATGTAAGATAGGTTTAAATACTGGAAAATAATACAAACCTAGGGTTAAGCCCAATACACAAGTCCATAAAATTAAAATAACCTAAATTCCAACTAAAATAATTAAAATTGCTAAAATTAATTAAAATTGGATGTCCTCATCAATTCTCCCGGGGTGGGAGAGAAAACTCGACCCTGTCGAGTGGCTATTTCACCATAGGCATCTGTCAATCTCCCAACCATAAGCTGAGTGGCTGGGCAAGCTTCTTCCTGCGTCTGTAGAAATGCGTCAGTGGCGGTCTGAACCTGGTGTCCTCACCAACTCCCCTCGGGTGGACGGGAGGCGATCTGGGCCAAGGAAGATCCTGCTGACTCCGATAAAGCTCTAGCAAATCTGGATCCAAATGTTGTAGTGTCTCCCTGGAGATCCATGCACAATCAGAATCTGGTCGACCAACCCAACGAACAAGGAAGCGCTGAACCTCTCCATCATTAGTGAACACAATTTCTTCATCTAAAATAGCATCAATTTTATCTGTGTGTGTTGTGATAGGTGGTAGTGGGTTAGAGGGGGCCAAAGAATTAGGATCAAGGTCCACAAAAGGAGGTAACAGGGGATCATCTGAGGGAATGAAATGGCTTTTATAAGCTACAATGTCTTCAACATTGAAAGTATGGTGTTAACCAATGTGGGATGGAATGTCGACAATATATGCATTTGGACCAACTTGCTTTAAAATTTTAAAAGGACCAGCACTACGAGCTTGCAATTTGGAGGCGGGTCCATGTAGACGCCGCTCTGGCCTAATTCGAACCATAACGTAATCCCCAACATTAAACTCAATGTGTCGTTTATGTAAATCAGCTTGTAGTTTATAATTTGCATTACTAGCTTCAAGTTGTTTATTGATCTCAATGTGCAAATCACGAAGGTGTTGTGCAAATGCTTCGGCTGATACTGACACTCTAGCCCGTGGGGACATAGGGATGAGATCTAATGGTTTCCTAGGCTTGTATCTGTGAACGGCTTTAAATGGACTCATACCTAATGAACGATTTACGGAGCTATTATACGCGATTTGAGCGATCGGAAGGATTAAATCCCAATTCCGAAGGTTCTCCCGAACCAGACAACGTAATAGGTTACCAAGACTCCGATTAACAACTTCGGTCTGACCGTCAGTTTGAGGGTGGTAGGCTGTAGAAAATTTTAATTTGGTACCCATCTTATGCCACAAAGTCCTCCAAAAATGGCTAGTGAAGCGAACTTCCCTATCGGACACGATGGTCTTGGGAAGCCCATACAGTTTGACAATCTCATTAAAGAATAACATGGCAACCTTGGAAGCATCCGATGTTTTGCTACAGGGGATAAAGTGAGCCATTTTCGAGAAACGATTGACAACCACGAAAATAGAATCATGCTTCTTTGGGGTGCGTGGCAGTCCTAGCACAAAATTCATACTAACGTCTTGCTAAGGACAATTGGGGACGGGGAGAGGAGTGTATAGGCCTGTGTTCTGCTTCTTCTGTTTGGCCAATTGACAAGTGTTACATGTACTAACAATTTTAGCCACATCTCTCTTTAAACTAGGCCAATAGAATTGGCGTTCAACCTCCTCAATGGTCTTATCACGCCCAAAGTGACCGGCTAACCCTCCCGCGTGAACTTCCCACACTATAAAATCTCGAACTGAAGTTCGAGGGATGCACAATTTATTGGCTCGGAAGAGATAACCCTTCTCAAGTCGAAAGCCATCTGTGCCGTTTGATTGTCCTCCTTGCAAATCGAGAAAGATATCCTTAAAATCTGGGCATGCCTCGTAATCCTCCTTAAGCCTTTCAAAACCAATGACTTTGACACTCATGATCGACAAAAGGGAGACACGACGACTTAACGCGTCAGCTGCTTGGTTCTCCACGCCCTTCTTGTGTTTTAAAACGAACGAATAGGCCTGTAAATATTCAACCCAACGTCCATGCCTAGAACTTAATCTCTTCTGAGAGTTGAGGTAACGGAGGGCTTCGTGGTCCGAATAAAGGACGAATTCTTGGGGCAACAAGTAGTGGCGCCAATAGTGCAAAGCCTGGACCACCGTATACAGTTCCTTATCATACGTTGAATATCGTCGTTTGGCCTCATTTAACTTTTCACTGAAATAGGCGACAGGGTGACGATCCTGACTTAAGACTCCGCCTATACCTACCCCAGAAGCGTCACATTCAACTTCAAAGACTTTGGAAAAATCGGGAAGACGCATGACAGGAGCTTCTATCATTCGCTCCTTGATTAACTTAAAGGCCTTCGCCACCCCGCGTGTCCAATGAAACTCCCCTTTTTTCATGCACTCCGTGATAGGCGCCATAATAGTGCTAAACCCTTTAATAAAACGGAGGTAAAATGTAGCTAAGCCGTGAAAGCTCCTGACATCATGAATGGCCTTAGGCTCAGGCCAGTCAATTATCGCCTGAATCTTAGTAGGGTCAGCAGACACTCCTGTCGACGAGACGATGAACCCTAGAAAAACTACGCTATCGGTGAAAAAGGAACATTTCTTGACATTAGCATACAGGTTAGTCTCGCGAAGGGTAGAGCAAACTTGTTTGAGGTGGTCACGATGTTGCTCCTTGGTTTTACTATAGATGAGGATATCATCAAAGTAGACAACAAGAAACTTACCCATGAACGGCCGAAGAGTTTGTGTCATTACCCGCATGAAGGTACTCGGCGCATTACTTAGCCCAAAAGGCATGACCAGCCATTTATAAAGGCCATCTTTCGTCTTAAACGCAGTCTTCCACTCGTCCCCTGGGCGAATTCTAATTTGATGGTACCCACTCTTTAGATCGATCTTTGAAAAGATTGTCGCGCCAACCATCATATCCAGCATATCATCAAGCCTGGGAATGGGAAAACGATACTTCACCGTGATCCTATTGATAGCGCGACTATCCACACACATTCTCCAAGATCCATCCTTTTTGGGCGTCAATAGGGCGGGGACTGCACATGGGCTTAAACTCTCACGAATGAATCCTTTGTTGAGAAGGTCATCTACTTGCCTTTGGAGCTCAGCGTGCTCGGTAGGATTCATCCTATAATGTGGCAAATTTGGAAGGGATGCACCGGGGACGAAATCTTTGGCATGTTGAATATCTCTTAGCGGAGGTAGATGATCAGGTAGGTCCTCCGGAAAGACATCTCGAAACTCCTGAAGGATCGATTGGACTTCCGCAGTATCTTCACTTGTGGAGTTAGATGAAACCTCCATGACTACTAAGACGAACACAATTGAGTCACCAACAATTGTACGCTCAAACTCTGTAGGACTAATGATAGGCAACCCCTTTTGTTCTACACTTTTCTTCGCTTCTGGTGAGCTAGCCGGCTTTAGGGGTAGTGGGTTAAGGTGAATCTTCTTTCCATTAAACACGAAGGAGCAGGAATTGGATCGACCATATATGGTTACATCTAGGTCAAATAGCCAAGGTCGTCCTAAGATGATGTGCCCGACGTCCATCGAAATAACGTCACACCATATATGGTCCTTATACTCCAGGAACTGGATAGGGACTAAACAACGCTCCTTAACAGCTATAGAGGAGGTGTCAACCCAAGAGACACTATAAGGTTGGGGGTGAGGAACTGGCTTCAACCCTAGACGGGATATAGTAGCCTTCGAAACCGCATTAATACAGCTGCCACTATCCACGATAACTTTACAGCCCTTGTTATTAATCTTGATGTAGGTGTGGAAGATGGCATGACGGCGCCAATCGTCGGCATCCTTAGGCTGGGTGAGGGTGCAACGGACGACACCGACTCTGGGTGTATGTGGGATAATGGGACTAGCCTGAATGAAGGTATCCTCACTGTCCTCCAAGTCTTCAAACTCTTCTAACTTAGGCTCATAAACCTGATCCTCTAGTGGTTCGACGACTATATCCTCACGTTCGTCCAGAACTAGGGCTCGGCTAGGGCACTTAGAAGCAATGTGACCAAAACCCTTACAGTTGAAGCATTGCAAACGAGAGGATGTCCTTGAAACCTCAAGGTTGTAGTGCGGGAGTCACTACGATTTCTATACGGTGTCCTAGTCACTAGTTCATAATCTCGAACGAAAGAGTAGGCGTGGTCGAGAGTGGTGACACCCCTAAGGACAAGCTCGCGCCTAAGTTCGTCTTTTAAGCCTTGCCTAAACCTACTTAAAGTCATAACTTCATCCTCAACAACCTGACATTTCATTCGAAGCTCATCAAACTGAGCCACATATTCGGTCACAGGTCGATTGCCTTGTGTAAGTGCGTTCCATTGATCCAGCAAGTTACCCCTATAAGATTGGGGTAAATATTTTTCTTGAAGGCGACGCTTCATTTCATCCCAACTCCCAACAGGGGGAGCATGACGCCTTTCAAGGAGGTCCTCAACACTCTCCCAAAAGAGCTGAGCAGTGCCAGTTAACTTCAAACTGGCAAATTGTACCCTCCGATCTTCCGGGACCCCATACCATGCAAAGAAGCGATCCATATCTCTAACCCATTGATTGAATGCACTAGGATCTAGACAACCGTCAAACGTAGGGGCATCCAACTTAATGTTTCGAAAGAGGCGCTCCTCGTGGCGAGGGGGAGATTGTGTACCATGACGATAATACCCCCGCTCTCGTTCCCGAGCCTGATTCCCTTCCCTACGACCATGTCGGGCGTGGTGTCGACCACCTTGTGGGCGACGATGAGGCCTATTAATGGAAGCCTCAGAGTTCTCAGGCTCAGTCGAATATGGGATTGGGTCAAGAGTATTCAACCTAGCGGTTAGGGCTCTATTCTCTTCACGAGTAGTGGCTACCTCAGTTTGGACAGCTGTTAGTTGATTTTGTAATTGTGCAAGCTGTCTGGTGAGGGCCTCAATTTGGGCGGGGTCCATGGCAAGGTTACTAGAGTTAGAGGCAGTAACGCGACCACTACGCAATTGCATACACGGTAACACGACTACGTAAAGTGCACTACTGAGATCAATAATCAACAATCAACTAGTGCCAACCGAAAAATTAGTTATTGAAATTATTATTATTATTATTTATTTATTTATTATTTATTTATTTTTTTTATTTTTTTGTTATTTTGTCAATTTAAAGGTTGGGGTTACTTATGGCTCGATCGCAAGCTAATACTACTAATGCTAATAAAATAGAAAAGCAAATGTCCAAATACTAGGTCTAGTCACGTGGGGTAAACGATTGAGTAATGAAATTTAGTTCGTGAAATATAATCGAATAGGTTTAAGGCAGTATTATCAAAGGGCTAGTACATATCAATGGAATTTAGTTCGTGAAAGACAATCAAATAGGTTGAAGGCAATATTATCAAATGGCCAGCACACAGCGAATTAATTTATGCAATTCTAAAATAAAGAAATAGTGTCAACTAAAAATAAATCGATTTCATAATGCCTGATATCCTTCGATATTAACAGCTTTCTGAACAAATCTCTTTCAATATTGAAATATAACAAAAATGTAGGGTTTTATTTCCAAAATCTATATCCCCAGTTAACTGGAAAAAAATAAATAATTAAATAATTAATTAAAATAATTGTACAAACCCTCCCATCATTCTAATAAAAAAATCCAAAAAGAAAAAGAAATTACCAAATAAATGTAACATTCAGATACTTGAAATAGAACCAGCTCAATTGCTTCTTCTTCTTCTTCTTCTTCTTCTTCTTCTTCTTCTTCTTCTTCTTCCAAATTCTTTTCCTTCTCCATATGATCTATTTTACTCCAAACTGAATTTCAATGAATCTTCAATACAATTGCCTTCGATCTGAACTCTAGGACTATGGAGCAGAAATTCGGGGACCAAATTGATATTTTTTGTAAAATCTGAGGGGGTTTTCTGGAAGTAAAATTTTTTGCTGGCTTCATAGCGTCATATAGCATTATCTAGATGCCGTTGATTCAGTGGAGTTAATTCTATTCGTCGGATCTGTTGACTTGTTCTGATATGTTTGATTTAAGTAGGTGGAATGGATTGTGGACTTACGAAGAAAAGAAGCTCCATTTATTCTCAGCATATACCCTTTCATTAATAAATTAATTTTTAATTGTAAATAAAATTTATATTTACTGAGGACTTGAATTTGTTTCTTCATTTTCATGTCCGAAGAGTACCCTTCTTATATCTGTCATATAAGCGAATTATAGTTTACTATTCGAATGTAGTAGTCAACAAGCCGAATCAAGCTTGAATGGTTGGATAGTGTACCATATCATCTCGGCCCATTGCCTCCTCTCGTATCTTAAGGTGAATTTAGAATTGGATTGGGCCTACCAAAATAGTTTGGGCCATTTGAGAGAGCTCATATTGATTTTTAAAACTTTCCAAAATTCCAAATCCTCTATAAAGACATAGAAATTACACCACGCCCTACTTTAAAATTTTATAATCAGATGGGATATTTCATTGTTAAAAAATCAAATGTTTTATTAATTAATTAATATATTAAAAAACTAAATATACAAAAACCCTAATCATCATCCTCTCCATCTCTCACTTCTCTCTTCTTTCTCGTACATCATCATTAAGATATCGTCGGCACCATGCTGCTCATGATGTTTGTTCATGAAATTATATTTTGATTTAAATTACCGCAAGTATATGGTTTGTTAACAAGTAATAAAGTGAAAAAATTGAGTTTGAATGTCATCTCACAAAGATTGTGTAGTTTAATTTTATCTAATTGCCTTAACCGAAATTGAATGATAGAACAAGATTTGTGATGACTTGACTTAACCCTAATTTTGATCTAGTAAGCAGATATGTATTACTCACTTGACTTCGAATGCAAAAATGAATGTTAGATGCAAATTTGATGAAATCAATGAATAAGAATCGCACTAGGATCACGAATCCCCACGTAATTGACAACACATTGACATTTTGAATAATCAATACTCCTAACTCTATCTAATGATCTCTCTCGAGTAAAGTTGAACCTATTTTCATATGTCACTAGCATATATCTCTATGACGGATGTAAGTATACAAGAAGACATGTAGTTTTGTGAGCGTTTAAGAATTCACGCAACGCATAACGGTATATCTCTATCCCCTATCGGACCTACGATGATTTATACCATGTCGAACTCATTCCCCTTCTCTCGAATGCATGAAATAAATCACCATATTCATATAATTACGTGCACATAATTATTGAAACAATTGATTGTATATAAATCATTCAAAACTCAAAAAATGTGTTTTGATGTCAAATTTGTAAAAACTAGAAATTAAAAATCACATTATGAAGTTCATCGATCTCCTAGAACATGAAAACCTAGCCTAACATGGAGAAATAGCAAAATGCATAATAGTCGTAAGAAACGGCATCACCGGTGTATGACTTGGCTTGTAATCTCCTTGATCTTCGTTTTTCTCCTCTTGATTATGGTGTAAAATCCTCTCCAATATGAGTTTTCCTTCTTCCCCAGGCATTCTCCTTTCAATTTGACGGTTTTAGGTTTATACATCGAGTCCCAACAAAGTTTTACAAAGGTTTTAATGAAAACAGGAAACTACAGAATTCGGCCCTAGAAATGATCTATGCGACAACATAGATAAGTCGGTTCAGGCACTTAAATTTTCTGTTGCTCTGAATGCGGCCGCATGGCTGTCTCTACTATGCAACCGCATAGTAGAGTGATCTTCCACTTTTGATTATTTTAGTCTTCTTGATTCTTCTCATTCCATCAATTCATGAGAGCATCCAATTGGTACTTAACTTATTCAAGTCGTTGATTCCTTCTTCGAGTTATCTTTTGGATAATTGCACATTGGTTCTTAGACTTTCATTTTTCTCTATTTTGGCCATTTTCACATCCTTTCTATTGAATTCCATCATATCCATCAAGATAATCCTATAAAACAAGATTTAATAGAATTAAGCCATATTCCACTATATCTATTAGAAAATAGTCATGTTTTATGACTCGACTAAGTGTGCAAAAACACACTTATCAACATTGGCACCATGCCATAGCTCTAAAGATGTTACCATCGCAGCGACGTCACCCTAAAGCAGCCAGCGTCAGTGCTCAAGGCGCCACCACCGTTGTGGCGTCAATCTAAACAGCCAATGCCGCTACGGAGCGACATTGCCTTTCACTAATCCCGACTTTCTTGCCAAGTGAATCTCACACATCAAGACTACCTTTTGCCATTCCTGTCTTTTTTTCTCCACTCCGTCTCTCTTCGCTGTTCGATTCTCTCTTTGTCGCATTGGTGGTTTTGTTGGTAGTGGTGGTGAGGTTATAGTGGTGATTGTGGTGCCTGTTTTTGGGCGGCATTGCTCAAGGCATGAGCGTCGTTTTTGCAGTAGTGGAAGTCGATCAGAGCTACAGCAAGTTTGGATCTAATTTTGTGGTGGTTGTGAAGTGATTTTGAGGTGTGTATTTTTTGTAGTGATGGTGAGGTTGCTGTGGTGATTTTGGGATATGTTTTGTTGGTAGTAATGGTGATCATTGTGATGTTAGCTTTGGTTATGGTATGGTGTAGTAGTGGGTGGGGTGAGATGTGGTGGTGGTTCTGGCGGCTACGATTTTGGTGGTGTTGCAATTGTTGACAGTTGTGAGGTGGTGGTGACAAGTTTTGATGGTGATCACAAATAATTTGATTAACTGTGACCATTAAATTGGTTAATCTATGACTAATAAATAATATGTAATCAATAATAAAAGATAAATTATGATCAAGAAATAATGTGTGACTTAAAAATTTATTAATCTGTGATCGATAATTTGTGATTGTATAATAAGTTGTAACTTATAATATTTTTTTTATTTTTGATCAATAAATAAATTGTGACTTATAAATTTTTTTGATTTGTAACAAATGAACAAACTGTGACTTATAAAATTTTTAAATTGTGACCGTAAAGTAATTTATGACATAAAATTTTTAATTTACGACCAAAAAATTATAAGTGACTAATTAAATCGTTAATTTATGATCAAAGTCTATAGATCTGTGACCAAAATATATTTAAATAAAAATCTTATTTTTGAAGTTTGAAACTTGTTTTCTTGATTTTGAAATGTGTGATACTTAAACTCTTAGTTATGAATTTTTCCCTAGAAAGATTGTATTTATAGTCATTTTAGTCATATTCTGCCCGTTTAAATACTTAAGAAATCTTCAATGAAATGTCTCAACCCAGTGTCCAATTTTCATGAATGAGTTACGAGAAAACTCCACATCTATCTAGGTGGGTCTAGTCAAACTCTTACAAGAGGAGAATAAAAAAAGAATGGTAAGAACATAAACTTGGACGTACTTGATAAGTGTAAATTTTTACACTTATTTGAGGTTTCTGTTCACAAAATTATTTGTTCCGATTTAAAATCCACCGCAAGTGTACAGTTCGTTAACAAGTAGTGAAATGGACTATGAGTCCAAGTATCGATCCCACAATGATTGAATTAGTTCGAATTAACCTATTATGACCTTAACCGAAACACTAAAATCAAATTGAGGTTTTTTTTTTTTTTTTTTTTTTGTACTTTAACTAACGTGATGTAACCTTTGATGCAAGTATGAATGAAGAATTATACCAAATGGAAAATTACTTGGATGCAATTTACTAAAATTTATGGATTTAATGAGTATACTAACACACTAGGATCACGAATCCCCAAGCAATACCCGTTCAATTGTCAATTATGCAACTTTGACACACGGTTCCACAAAAGATGAATCAATATTCCTATTTTAATTTAGCAATCTCTCTCGAGGAATGTCAAACCTATCCCAATATATGATTCAACTATATTTCTATGATGAATATTAACATATCGACATGCATTATAAATTCACGAATATCCAATGATTCACACAAGGCATAGAGGTTCCCTATCGGACCCAATGATGATTTATACTATGTCGAACCTATTTTTCTCTTTCGAATGCATAAAACAGGCCACCACAATCATATAATTACGTTCACAATAATCATATGAAAAAAAAAGTAATAAATCAATCAAATCCGGAACTTGTGTTCAAATACGTCAAAAATCCAAAACAACAATTAAACGTAGTATTACAAGGTTCATCGATCTCCTAGCAATGATAAATCTAGCCTAACATGCTAAAAAGAATAAAATATAAAAATATTTGAAGAAACGACATCACCCGAATCAATCTTCAATCCGATCTTCACTTGGAACAATATTGTTCTCTTGTTCTATCCTTCGTTTCTCCTTCAAATCCTCTCAAAAACATGTAAAAACGGCGTCCCTTACGTTCTGGTCGAGTTTTTGTATTTATAGGACCCTAAAAATATTGTTCTATTCGGTCGCATAAAGTAAAAATATTTAGCCATTTAAGCTTCGGTATGCTTCTATGCGACCGCATAGAGGATAGTACTATTAACTATGACAGATGTGCGTTTTGGTCCTCCCACTTGCATCCTTCACTTCTTGGCATCTTCTCTTCATTCTTTTCATTTCATCATCCTACGATATCGTCAATTGGTAATTGGGTTGATCAATTTCTCGATTTGTTCATCGGATCAACTTTTGAATATTTGCACTTTGGTCCCTGAACTTTCACTTTGTGTCATTTTAGTCCTTTTTCGCGTCTTTTCTCCTGAATTTCACCATGTTTATCGTTGTTCCCTACAATTCACAAATGTACGAGATTAAGTCACAATTCAATCATTTTGCTCGTTATTAAGTCATGTTTGTGACCTAAATAAGTGTACAAAAACACACTTATCAAACCCTCCAAACTTGAATTATTGTTTGTCCTCAAACAAGATAGTGAATTAATTCTGAACAGACATGGCTTAATACCCTGTTGTGGCTCAGGATTGGACTGAGTATTTAAAAATTTATCTGTGCAAACATGACATCAACCTTTACCTGTTAAATGCAAATTGACGTGCGTGTGTGAATTCATGCCAACATATCAGGTTTATGATGAATTTGAGTCCCGACCCCAAGTGGTCAAATATATCCTTACTCGCTCGAGAGATACACAACCTCCCCAAACTTATTCTTTTCACTCAATTATCATAGGGTTGTGTTTTAAGATTAGAAATTTATATAGTTGTAGTCCTCACCCTCTCGTAGTTTGGATTTAGCATTACTCTCACAAGTCTACATTTCAAAAAGTGAAGGCTCTCCTAAATTTGATTGCTTCGACACTCAAGATTAAACTAGATTACTTGTCTCGCCGCATAGGTATAGTCTCTTTAACCAAATATCTAAGGGCTTTTCGTCATGTTTTGTCTCCATTTTTATTTTCTCACCTTTCTTTAATTTCTGATTGATTGTCATCTTCTCATTTACTTTCTATATAACACATGTAACGAGCTTTAGGCCGGTGATTCCCAAGTGAGTTAGCTTTAGGGCACAAGGTTTTAAACCCTTACAGGCTTATTTACTCGAGTTATAAAGGCTCGATGAGATGACTTTTTTATTAACTTCTTTCCCTCTTGCTTTCTATATGACTCATGTATCAAGCTTTGGGCCGGTGACCCCCAGGCCAGTTGGCTTTAAGGCACCAGATTTTGAAATATCCTTACAGGCTTACTTGCTCGAGTCATAAAGACATGAAAAGAAGTGTTTAATTCTCACATATTAAAATTGTGCCCTTTGTCATATTTTTTTCTAGACATTTAGTTTCCAAAACTAACTCCCAATTTAAGATTTTCACCTACTCTTCATCCCACTAATCTAGGCAATCCAAACAATAAATTTCATGTACGGAGCCCCCGCTCATCTCAATGATTTCCTATAATAGCTCAACTATCATCAAACTGTCTTAAGGTAGTTTATGGGTTGATTCAGAAGAGGGTTATCATTCTTTTTCTATGTTATGCCCAAAATTCAGTCATTCTCCTAATATATCAAGCATGAATAACGTGCATAGATAAAGTCAATTGTTGCATCAACAAATATCAGGTAGTCTAATTAACACCAGATCCAAAGTTTTTTTATAGTTTAAACTAGCCCAATAATATCATCATAGCTAACAAGGTTATCAAGCGCACACAAGCATGCATGAAGAAAATTTAAAATAATTGAATAAAATGCAAATTTTTTTTATAACACGCATCATGCACACATTATGCAGTAATGGAAAATAGTGGAGAATAGATAATGATGAACACAGATATAGATTTAAAATTATGTCACTCCACCCCAAATTTAGTTAATATATTGTCCTCAACGTAAGATTAACAAAAGACTAAAGACATAATTTTAAGGACAAAATGAAGATGAAAAATCAAAATAGGGAAAACAGCACTCCCCTGATCAAAACGATGGCTAGGTCGGAATGCCGGGCCCGGTATCATCATCACCAGGAGGGGAGGAAAGGTGGGACAAGATTTCTCTCAACATGGCAGACTGCTGGGTCTGCTCCGTTTGTATGGTCTGAACCCTCATCTCCAAACTCCCTAGACGGTCCCAAGACTCGTTTACCCGCCACTGTATACAGTCCATCCAGCCAATGTGCATGTCCAGGCGCCCGTCAAAGGTACTCATCTGTCGGCGTGCTGCGATGGATTTAATGCTGGCAGTGCCCCAAAGGAGTGTTGAAGCTGCTGTATATCTCGGCTGTGTCCAGTTATATTAGCAAACATCTGCCTCAATAACTGGGTGTCCACGTCAGCCAGTGGTGGTGGAGCCTGTGGCATTTCAAAGTCCTCAGCTGCCGGCCCCTCTGCAGCCTATTGCTGTCGCCAGCGCTCTTTTTCCAATTTTTGTTGATGTTTAATTCTGGTACGGTCCTGGGCCTCGAGTGTGAGGCGTTTGATAAATGGACTTGGTTTCTCTGGTGCCTCCCTTGGCTGAACTTATATGCCGATAGCTCCACAAATTCCACTTATCAAGCTTGGGAAAATCGGTGATGTGTGCCTGTCACCCCATGTGCCTGTAACGTATATCTGATTGTAAATGTAAGTGGCCAAGTCAATCTCATTGCCCCGAACTAAGTGATAGATGAAACCCACCTTCTGATCTATGAATGTCGTCCTATGTGAGATGGGTTCGATGTTGTGGTAGATGAACAACCATAGGATGGCTATAGAAGGAGTGAGGTTAATTTGATGCCAATCAGAAGTAGGGAGCGGCCAAGCATTTCACGTCCCAATAAAACTTCTGCAACTTCAACCCAGTTGAAATCATGCGGGACTGGGACTACATTACTCCAGGTGAGCTAATAGTAGTCTTGTATTACCTCAGGTAAAAACATGATCCATTTGACCCGAACCCATGTCTGATGCAGATGGTCGGATCTAGGCGTGTCTATTTCAGCATTGAAATTTGCATAGAATTCCCACACCAAATTTTCATAGACGGGGTGTGGTCTTTCAATCACTTTTTCCCACCCACAGTTGTGGACTAAATAAACCAATTCAAAACCCGAAAAATCATCCAACTTAACTGGTCTCTCGGGGATGAGTGCCCATTCCCGGACAACATTGGCATAGCGGGCTGCTTGGTCTGAAGAAAGAAAACGCCGGACACCCCCTTCGGGTTCTCTAGTCCGGGCTGCGCCAGATGTGGAACCAACTTTCTCATTTCCTTTTGATGTGCGCTTTGGAGGCATCTACAAAAGTATAGAAATAATAGTCAGTAAAATGTATTTTTTTTTAAAAAAAGATAGGGGGAATGAGATAAGCGAGACAAATAGTTCACAAATCCCCCAAACTTGCTTCAACATGCATATAGAACACTTTGGTGTGCACTTATCAAACTATGACATATAAGGTAGTGTAAATAGAATGTCAAAAACTGGAAATTGAGGCCGAAGCAAGCACATTTGGAAAAATTGGACCCATGATCGAGTGCGCATGTTCGGCCCCTGAGATCGTCGAAAAATATCGAAATTTCCCGAGCAAGCTCTGGGCATATGAGAGTATTCAATGAGATCTACCACACATTCAAATTTCAAAGCAAATGGACTTCGTTTGGTATGTCATATAATGGTGTAAAGTAGAAGACGTAGGGTGCATTGACATGCCGTGACCTAGCCATATGCCTACGCGTTGCAAAATGGATGTGATATGATATATGGTCTTTCAAGTGGTTATGAATGTGGTAACATCCAAATGTGAAGATAACATGCTCAAGAATGTCTAAGGAAGACAAAATAACAAGTTACACACAAACAAAGTTCCAAACAACCAAAATTAAACAAGTGACTCGTGATTAAGTGTGCATGTTCGTCCCCGGACATCATCGAGAAAACTTGAATTTTTCCCGAGCAACCTTTGGGCATAGGATAGTATGTAGTGTGGAGTGACACATATTCAATTTTCAAGCTCATTGGATGTCGTACGGGTACTTAACGCAAGGGACGAAGTGGGTGCGATGAAGTGACATGAACCTAACATGTGTGCCTAAATGTGGGTATTGGTACGGGAGTGTTTGGAGCTCAATATCTATGGCATTGGATCACCACGTGGAAGGGAATGCATATAGGTAGATTGTCCAATGTGAGATTGGTCAAAATGCACAACGAATTTCACTTAGGCAATGCATCGAACATGTTGTATGCAATAAAAATTCATCTTCATTAGAAAAATACTTGACAAATTACACAAAGAACAAAAACACAAATGTAAGCCCTTAAACCTAGCATACTCACGCCCATTCAACCGAACTCACAATTGGAAAATAGGAGTAACTACAACCCAAATTCAAAATGTAAGGAGGAAAGAAAATTCATACATTTTTGTGCCTTGAAGATGAGTGATGAATGTGGGATCGATTGATGAAATGAATTAGGGGTAGGAATGTTAGTGGGTGTGGGAGAGTTCGAACGAGAGTAATGGGCCCTAAGGGTGAGAAAGAGATGTGCTATGGAGATGGGTGTTTGTCCTTCGAATGAGCCAGTCTTGGACTTAAGTCCATGACTGGTCATTACTATGAGGCCGCATAGTTGATTTCTATGCAGTCGCATAGTGAAAAAAAATTTCCCTAAAATAGTTTCGGTATATGTCTATGCGGTTGCATAGACTAAATTCTTTTTTAATATTAAAACACACTGAAATGCAAAAAGATATTTCCTTCATAAATTTTTTATTTAAAAAAAACTTTCTTTTATCTAGAAATGCGTGAACCCTACTCCCAAATACCCAAAATCATTTCAAACTCACCAACCATGTGTGTAATGCCTAGGAAATTAAGGGGATGATAATTCGATCCAATTAACATGCATGTACGACCAATGACCTAGAAAAATGCAAATACGAAAATGAAATAATTCTAAAATTAATGTGAAAAGTAAGCTAATAAAAGGATACAGTGGGTTACCTCCCACCCAGGGCTAGATTATGGTTGATACCTCGACTTTACTGTATTACTTCATTCTGGTGGTCTAAAATGAACGGTAGACTTTTCTTTTGAAAAATTGCCGCCCCAATAGTGTTTCAAATGTTGTCCATTGGCCTTGAATGTCCCCTTGTTGTCGTAAGTGATTTCAACTGCCCCATGTGGAAAAACATGTGTAATAGTATACGGATCAGATCACCTCGATCGCAGCTTTCCTAGAAACAGCTTAAGCCTAGAGTTGTAGAGTAGCACTTTTTGCCCCACCGTAAATTCACGTCTCTGAATGTGCATATCATGTCATTTCTTAGTGCGTTCTTTGTAAAGTTTTGAATTCTCGTAGGCTTCCATTCTGAGCTCATCCAGCTCATTAAGTTGTAGTAGACATTTTTCACCCGCAGCTTTCAAATCCAAATTCAATTTCTTCATAGCCCAGTAAGCATGATGTTCTATCTCAAGAGGTAAGTGGCATGCTTTCCCGAAAACCATTCGATATTGTGACATTCCTATAGGGGTCTCAAATGCATTCCTGTAGACCCACAATGCGTCATCCAGTTTCTTAGACCAATCTTTTCATAACAAGCTTACTGTGACTTCGAGTATTCGCTTCAATTGCCTATTAGACACTTCAACCTGTCCGCTGGTTTGGGGATGATATGCAGTGGCTACACGATATTTAACGCCATATTTAGTCAACAATTGTTCAAACTGGCGATTGCTGAAATGTTTGCCCCCGTCACTAATTATAGCCCTCGGTGTTCTAAAGCGGGTAAAAATATGTTTCTTTAGAAACTCAATCACTACCTTCCCATCGTTGGTAGGCAATGCAATGGCCTCTACCCATTTTGATACGTAATCTACAGCCACTAATATGTACTGATTAAAGAAAGATGGGGAGAATGGCCCCATGAAGTCGATCCCCCAAATGTCAAATAGTTCCACCTCCAGGATATTGTTCAAAGATATTTCATTTCTCCTGGATATATTACCGGTGCGTTGACATTGGTCACACCTTTTAAGAAATTCAAAAGCATCCTTAAACAAAGTAGGCCAGTAAAAACCTGACTGAAGGATCTTCGCCGCTGTTTTCGAGGCACCAATATGCCCTGCATATGTAGATGAATGACAATGTTATAATATCAAAGGCACTTCTTCCTCAGGTACGAGCGATGAACAATTTGATCAACCCCTCGCCTGTATAGAATGGGATCCCCCAAAAATGATATTTCAATTCAGAGAAAAATTCCTTTTCTGGTGACTGGAGTAATTAGGCGGCATGATAGTCCTGGCTAAATAGTTAACTATGTCTGCATACCAGGGTGCCTCCTCAACACCAAAAATCTGTTCATCTAGGAAGACTTCATTAATTTTCACTGTCTCTGTCTATTCTGTGGCCTCGAGTCGAGACAAGTGGTCTGTCACCACGTTTTCACTGCCCTTCTTATCCCTGATTTTCAAGTCAAACTCTTGAAGCAACAGTATCCAACGAATGAGACGGGGCTTTGCATCTTTCTTTTCCATTAAGTACTTGATAGCAGAGTGATCTATGTAAACGATGACCTTTAACCCCTTAAGATATGATCGAAATTTGTCAAAGGTGTAGACTATGGCAAGGAGCTCTTTTTCTGTAGTGGCATAATTGAGTTGAGCGTCGTTCAAGGTCTTACTTGCATAGTAAATCAAGTGAAATATCTTATTTCTTAGTTGTCTCAAGACGGCCCCAACAGTAAAATCACTGGCGTTGCACATTAATTCAAATGGCAGATTCCAATCCGGTGTGATGATTACGGGTGCTGAAATCAACTTCTCCTTCAAGGTGTTAAAAGCCAGTAGACACTTATCCGTGAACTCAAATGTGGATTCCTTCATCAACAAACATCACAATGATTTGGTAATCTTTGAGAAATCCTTGATGAACCTTTTGTAGAAACCGGCATGCTCGAGGAAACTACGAACACCTTTCACTGATGTAGGTGGTGGTCATTTCTCGATCACCTGAATCTTTGCTCTGTCCACTTCAATACCCTTTGCTGAGATTCTGTGTCCTAGCACGATGCCTTCCTGTACAATAAAAGTGGCATTTCTCCCAATTCAATACCAAGTTAGTCTCTGTACACCGCTGTAGCACAAGACTCAAATGCTCCAAGCACTCATCAAACGAAGACCCGAACACTGAGAAGTCATCCGTGAATTTCTTAATCATATTTGAAAAGATAGCCATCATGCAGCACTTAAAAGTTACAGGAGCATTGCATAAATCAAATGGCATCCTACGGTATGCAAAGGTACCATAGGGACAAGTGAAAGTTGTCTTCCCCTGATCGTCCGGTGCTACTGGAATCTGATTATACCCGGTATACCCATCCAGAAAATAGTAATGCGAATGCCCTGCTAGTCTCTCCAGCATCTGATCAATGAACGATAGTGGGAAGTAATCCTTTTGAGTAGCAGCGTTTAGTTTGCGGTAATCGATGCAAACTCTCCATCCAGTCACTGTCTGTGTAGAAATCAACTCATTTTTCTTGTTTTCTATCACTGTGATACCCCCTTTCTTGGGAACAACTTGTACTGCACTGATTTATGCACTATCTGATATTGGATAGATGATGCCTGCGTCAAGCAACTTCAATACCTCAGCCCTAACCACTTCCTTCATGTGTGGATTCAATCTCCGTTGACCATCAATGCTTGGTTTGAATTTTTCTTCCATGAGTATTTTGTGCATGCATAGCGACGGGCTGATCCCTTTGATATCTGCAATCGACCATCCAATGGCTATTTTATTCTCCCTTAGCACCCGAAGTAGTTTCTCTTCCTCCACCTCACTGACAGTACTTGAAATAATAACCGGAAGTGTAAAAGATTCCCCAGGTAAGTATATCAAAGGTGGGTGGCAGTTGCTTGAGTTCCAATTTGGGAGGTTACTGAATATATGTCACTGACTTTGTAGTCCTAATTCCCAGCTCTTCGAAGTAACGTCTGCGCATGTATGGCGGATTAGTTTCCAAAAATCGTGCACATGTTTCAATCGCACTTGAATCAGTGTGAGTGGTTGAGAATGTGCAATGCACGCCTCGTATGCATGGAAAGGATGATGTAGCCGAAATGTATCTTGAATTATTCTGTCAATTACATTGATCTGGAAACAGCTGTCTGACTCAGTAGGGAATTTCATTGCCTTGAACACATTGAACGAGATTTGCTCTTCGCCAAGCCTCAATATAAGCTGCCATTTCTGAACATCAACAATCGCTCTTCCAGTAGCTAAGAAAGGTCGCCCCAATATAAGTGGAACGTCCTTATCATCCTCCATATCTAAGATAAGAAAATCAGCTGGAAATATGAACTTCTCCACATTTATCAATACGTTTTCAATGATCCCTCTTGGATGTGTAAGGGATCGATCTGCTAACTGTAATGTAGCTGTTGTGGCTTTAGCTTCTCCCAAGCCGAGTTTCCTGAAAACAGAGAGAGGCATAAAATTAATACTTGCACCTAAGTCACACAACGCTTTATCAAAATGACAATTCCCAATAGTGCAAGGTATAGTAAAACTCCCTGGATCCTTTAGTTTTGGAGGCAGCTTTCTCTAGATTCTGGCATTGCATTCTTCAGTTAGCATCACTGTTTCGTGTTCTTCTATCTTTCGCTTGTTGGAGAGGATATCCTTCCGAAATTTTGCGTAACTCGGCATCTGAACAAGTGCTTCAGCAAATGGGATGTTGATGTGTAGTTTCTTGAAGATTTCAAGAAATTTACTATATTGTTGATCCAATTTGTGCTTTTTCAACCTTTGCGGGAACAGAATAGAAGGCTCATGAGGGTTGATAGGAATGGTAGCTGTACCCCGTGATGTATTGGAATTCTTCTTAACCATATCACCTGTTGTTTGTTCAATCTGTTCCACAATTTCGTTATCTAAGATTGGTGCTGATTCCTTACTAGCTACCAGTCTTTTTACATGTATCTCTGGTAGTTGTACTCCACTTCTGGTTGTTATAGCCTTTGCGTGCTCCTTAGGGTTGATTTCAGTGTTACTGGGTAGATTTCCTGGTGCTCTACCCGTCATGGAGATTGCCATCTGTCCTATTTGTGTCTCCAAATTTTTGATCGCTGCACTTTGGTCTTGAAGGGTTGCATCTGTCTTTTGCATAAACTGGCTGTTGGCTTCCATATACTGATTGGTTGTTACCATGAACTTTTCAAACATTTATCCTGCTGCTGATATTGACCTTGTGGTCTGTTTTGATTCTGATTACTCCACGAGAAGTTTGGGTGTTTTCTCTAGCCCTGATTAAAGGTTTCTGAATGTGGGTTGTTCTGTTGGCGTTGACCCCATTGCACAAAAGCTGCATGTTCGACCCCCTGTGCAAGAATTGGACAATTAACAGTATTGTGGTCTACTCTACATTCTTCACAACTTGGCTTCTTGACTTGTTTAGCAGTAGCGGTCTGTGAAATGCTCTCAACCTTATGGAACAAAGAGTCTATCTTTGTAGACAGTGCTGAATAAGTATCTACTTCATAAACCCCCAGCGTTCTCTTCTGAACCACTCGATCTGTAGACCACATGGCTGAAGTTGTAGCCATTCTCTCAAATAGCTCCCATGCTCCATCAATCGTTCTTGTGGAGATAGACTCGTCAGATGATGAATCTACCATGCTCTTGAAGAATGGAAGTAGTCCAGTGTAGAAAAATCGGTTCTGTGTCTTCTTGTCAAAGTCATGTTGCGAGCATTTCCTTAACATATTTTTGAAACGATTCCATGCCTCTTCAAATGATTCAGACTCACATTGGTTGAATATTGAGATATCATACGGCATTTTGGCTACCTTAGCTGGCTAGAAGAACTTGGTGCAAAATTTGTGGGCTAGCTCGTTCCAAGTGGTGATGCTTGCGACGGGAAGTGAATCCAACCATTCAAGTGCTTTATCCCGCAAGGTGTGTGGAAACAACCGCAATCTTATAGCATCGTCTGAGATACCCTGATACCTAAAGTGTTGGCACATATCCAGAAATCGAGATATGTGTGTATGTGGATTTTCACTAGCCATCCCGTGGTATTGATGCCCATTCTGAAATAGTTGAATCATATTTTTTTTTAGCTGGAAATTCGGTTGCCCAAATGGAGGATACACAATGCTAGATTGACTTTGGACCACCAATGGAGCCATGAAGTTCCCGAGTACAGTATTCCCATCATCTTCAACTGCCATGCCTTCGTTGAGTGGAATTACCAATCGATTTTGCTCGTTAGCCATTTGTTGTGCCGCTCTTGCTTCTCTTTGCCTGTGACGGAATGTGCGTTCGATCTCTAGATCTATGGGAACCAAGTCTTGATAAGGTGCTCCTTGCATTAAAGCCTTGAGATAGCAAAATTAATACAAAATTAAATTGATGTAATTTTAAACTAAACCTAGTAACCTAACTACTACTAATCTAGATAAGTTCGAATTAGTGTCACAAAAGATAAAATTAAAACTCAATTTCAATCCCCGGCAATAGCGCCAAAAACTTGTTCACGAAATTATTTGTTCCGATTTAAAATCCACCGCAAGTGTATGATTCGTTAACAAGTAGTAAAATGGACTATAAGTCCAAGTATCGATCCCACAAGGATTGAATTAGTTCGAATTAACCTATTATGACCTTAACCGAAACACTAAAATCAAATTGAGGTTTTGTTTTTTTGTACTTTAACTAACACGATGTAACATTTGATGCAAGTATGAATGAAGAATTATACTAAATGCAAAATATCTTGGATGCAATTTACTAGAATTTATTGATTTAATGAGTATACTAACACACTAGGATCACGAATCCCCCAGCAATACCCGTTCAATTGTCAATTATGCAACTTTGACACACAGTTCCACAAAAGATGAATCAATATTCATATTTTAATTTAGCAATCTCTCTCGAGCAATGCCAAACCTATCCCAATACATGATTCGACTATATTTCTATAACGAATATTAACATACCGACATGCATTATAAATTCACGAATATCCAATGATTCACACAAGGCATAGAGGTATATTTCTATCTCCTATCAGACCTTATGATGATTTATACTATGTCGAACCTATTTTCCTTCTCTCGAATGCATAAAACAGGCCTCCACAATCATATAATTACGTGCACAATAATCATATGAAAATAAAAACGTAATAAATCAATCAAATCCGGAACTTGTGTTCAAATACGTCAAAAATCCAAAGCAACAATTAAACGTAGTATTATAAGGTTCATCGATCTCCTAACAATGATAAATCTAACCTAACATGCTAAAAAGAATAAAACATAAAAATATTTGAAAAAACGACATCATCCGAATCAATCTTCAATCCGATCTTCACTTGGCGCGATGTTGTTCTCTTGTTCTATCCTTCGTTTCTCCTTCAAAATTTCTCAAAAACATGTAAAAAAAGCGTCCCTTACATTCTGGTCGAGTTTTTGTACTATAGGACCCTAAAAATATTGTTTCCATAAGAGTTTCGGAGGAAAAAAGAAACTGAATTTTCCCTCGAGAATTGCTCTATGTGGTCGCATAGAGTAAAAATATTTAGCCATTTAAGCTTCGGTATGCTTCTATGCGACCGCATAGAGGATAGTACTATTAACTATGGCAGATGTGCGTTTTGGTCCTCCCACTTGCATCCTTCACTTCTTGGCATCTTCTCTTCATTCTTTTCATTTCATCATCCTACGATATCGTCAATTGGTAATTGGGTTGATCAATTTCTCGATTTGTTCATTGGATCAACTTTTGGATATTTGCACTTTGGTCCCTGAACTTTCACTTTGCGTTATTTTAGTCCTTTTTCGCGTCTTTTCTCATGAATTTCACCATGTTCATCGTTGTTCCCTACAATTCACAAATGTATGAGATTAAGTCACAATTCAATCATTTTGCTATTTATTAAGTCATGGTTGTGATCTAAATAAGTGTGCAAAAACACACTTATCAGTTTCGAACTACTGAATTTGTGTATTGTTTAGCTCGCATTGCTATTGATTTTTTATGTTTTAGATTAGACACAGAGTTGATGAGAGATAAGAAGATGAGAGATGAGATCGATGTCGTAATTGAATATCGAAAAATATGAAGTCTAATTGCAGCTTGAGAAGTTTAAAGGGGTTGAACGAACCGACTTATATAGAACATAAAGATAAAGAATAATAATAACCTAGGATTTGTAGATTCCAAGGAATGATGAAAATTCAACTTGCGTGCAAGATTGGGCTTCATATTCTTCTCTTTTTCTTCGTAAGCTCGATGATGTGTTTAAATGTTAATTTATGTTTTTCTTATAAAATGATGATAAATTAATTTATTAGTTAGGGTGAACGATGTAAGTGTGCTGGAACTTTTAATTTCTTTTATCAAATTTTTTTAATCTTATTTAACTTTTTAATATTATTTTTCCTCCAACTCCCAATACTTGGAGTAATTAGCTACTATTGATTTGTGAATGAAAATGAGTTGAGAAGTGAGTTATTTATTTAGAACATATAGTAAAAATTGATAATTTGATAGAAGGTTGAGATGCTCTTTTGCCATTGGAATAATTCTAATAGAATTCCTTCGTGATTTAACGTGATTCATTAAGGAATAATTCAGTTTAACGTAAAAATATAGTCAGTTGACTTAGTTAAACCCTTGTTTGAGCCCCATTTTTTCTATCAAAATATATTTTTTAACACTGATTTGACATCATTTTAACCACGTATTTTTTAATAAAATAATATTATACATAAATCCAAAATTTTCTCTTATTTTTTAACCACACATTCTCCATCATAACACAACACTATTTCAAAATGTATTTAAATTTTTTTTTTAAAAAAAAGGGGCCTATAACAACCCCTAAATAAGATTTGTTTGAACTTGAAAGAGGTAAATTAATGGAATTAGATGAAGTCGACTGAATAATGATAGGAATTAAGGAAGGTAACTATGGTGAAATCATAAACTTAACACCTTTCACATGTATTGAAACATTCAAAATTGTGGAGCACGCATTCATATTAATTTGCCTTTTAAGCCCATGTTTGGTGGGGATTAAAATCAAATTTTTAGTAAATTTTGATAGAAGTTGATGAAATGTATTGTTGAAAAGTTGTGGGATTTATGAAATATATGGTTGAAATTAATTGCTGACTTTGATTTAGATTAAAATCTAAATTTTATTTCCTACCAAAGAAGGCCTTAGTAAATAAGGACTCGTTTGGTTTATGTTTTGGTTTTCAATTTTGAGTTTTGAATTCATTTTCTTTTCTTCGTTTTGAGAGTTTGTTCTAAGATTTATAAAAATGCATTTGCTTTATCATTTTGAAAATTTATTTTTCAAAACAGAAAACTAAAAAACATATTTAGTTTGAAATTTTGAAAAATTAATTTTTACATTTTATTCCATTAAATTTGATTATCCAATAAAAAAAGAATAATTTTACGTAAATATATTATCGAGTAATTTTTAAAATTTTAAATTTTTTATAAATTATCAAATTTAATTTTTCATAATTTTTAAATTTTATTTGTTAGAATTTTATATTTTTATATTTTATATTTTTCAAATTTATTTAAATGCTGATTTTCAATGTTTCGAGTGTTTTCAGAATTTTCATTGAAATTATTCAAAATGTTAAAAATACATTTTGAGTTTTATATTTTATAAATTTATCCTTGTTTTCAAAATTCATTTTAAGAAATAATAGACCAATCATGTTTTCAATATGTTGCAAAATTGAAAACTGAAAGGGGCTTGAAAATAGTAAATCAAACGTACCCTAAGTTTTTAGGAAAACCACCCCCATTAAATAATTTTTCTGCTAAATAAAACAGAGGTTAGACATAATAAAACTGATAATTTTATAAGTAGCCACCTTGATTCATAGATCCATTTATTATTATTATTATTATTATTATTTATTTATTTATTTATTTTTTTTGCCAAATTATGATATTGTACACATACAATTTTTGCCGAACAATACTACTCCAGTTACAAAACTCAAAAAAACATGCTATAGTAAACAAATGTAGGATCGTGCTTCAAACTTACAAAAGGACACTGAACTATATCCATAATAACTCCTTACAAAATTGATGTGGCCATTTTTGTTCCTTTTTTCTAGTATTAAAAATTCAACATTTCATTTGACTTTCTAATTAAACAATGTATAGATTTTAAATGATTTAAGATAGAGAAATACTTTGGTAAATGAGTAGGTAAACTAGTACGTCTTGATACATTTTCTTCAAAATATTTATTTTACAAGGAGTAGGTATCATGTCAATGATTTTGATAGAAATTTCACAAATTGGCATTAGAATAATACTCACGTTTAGGTCCTCAATCTTCAAAATGTTTGATCCTAACATGAATAATACATGTAAAATGAAGGACATGTCCTCTTTCGTGTCACAAAAGAGCGAATTACTATTAACAAACCTTCACCTAGAAAAAGTCTATATACCACATTTTTATGTTGAACGTAAATTAGACGAAGACCTTGTACATTTCCGATACAAATATATTAGAATTTAGAACAATAATTTTTTTTTATTATTTTGCAACAAGTACAACACTTATTAACCATAAAAGCAAGCATATGACTTGGCATGCACGTCCCTTCTATTATACAAGACATGTATGCTAAGACATATGCTAGCGAAGTCGAAATTGCTATATCATAAACATAAAGCGACTCGGCATATGAACAAAATCACCTTCTCACCAGAAATCTCCCAAGGAAGATGAATTCGAAGGACTTAAAAATGAAACTTTTCTCCTTTTGCTCGAAACCATATTTCTTGATGTGAATTCTTCCGATGCGTAAAATTTATCAAGCACAGATTTCAGAGCCAGACGAACAGAATCTATGAGAGGTTGACAATCTTCTGGACTATTTTTGAAATTCTCTGTGTTGCATCCAGTCACCACAAAAACATTCACCATTCTACTTCCCAATGTAGCAATCTCGGACCTGACCGTCTTCAGAGGGAGGGATTCGAGCGCGAGTCTTAAGTCGGATAGAATCTCGTGTCTGTAATCACAACATAGAGATGCCCGGATGGAAAAGAATGCTCCATCATGTTCGTCTGTCTGTTGTTCGACTCTTACTTCATCAATGTCAGTTGGCACAAGTGTGCCTTTAGTAGCTTCTGCGACGTTCCCTCTCAACTCTTTTACCTTATTGATAACTTCAGCCAGTAATGCTGCTTTGTCCATCTGCTGATATCAATAAACTCATTCAGTAAAGCTTAAACATGCAGGCCGTTTATAAACAAGCACAATTAATAAAAGACAGATTTCAGTGCTTTCTATATCCATTTTGCACGATAGATTAGTCTCATAGTGCTATCCTCTTTGTATAGTCTACAGAAAATCTGTAAGGGTTCATCACTAAAAACTGTGAAGAATCTCAAAGCATTGCAATCTGTTCAATAAGTCAGAAACCAGCGACGATCCCTGAAATCTTATGACACAGAAGAAGTTTGGATTTCGAAATATGTAGCAGATTTGGATGATCGCAGCTAAAATATAGCATTCATTTAAAATTTCCTGGTGTGTAGCAGCAAAAAGAACTTATTGATTATTATGGACAAAAAAATTAACATCTTATTAGCAAATTTATTAGCTAAAACACACAAATGCACTAATATGTGTCCTCCCATGTACAGAAACATCACAAAAAATCCATACAGAAGTAAAAACAAGCCTTGATCTGGGAATAAACTCAAGAACAAAATTTTGACACTCCAACACAAAATCGCCATCTAAGCTCCAATAGTAATGGTATGCTTTATGAGGTGGACAATAATGGAAGAATAACAACAAGCATTATAATGTCCCTCTCTAATATTATGCACCAAACATGCTCCAAGTATATCTACATATACCTAAGTACCTGTATATCTGCAGTGTGGATCTACTTCATGTTTGTAGATCATGTTTCCTATCATTTAACCATTAATAACTGCAAAGAGCATATAAATGTGAATTTTCCTCACATGCATTGAGTCAAACACTTAAACTACTTATCTCAATGCTTTGTAAGGTGGGCACGAGTTGAAGAAGAAGAAAAATACTAAAGTCTTGTTCATTACAATATCGACCCTCTCAAATATTTACGCACCAAACATGCTCCAATTATATCTACATATATCTAGTTACATGTATATCTGCAGTGTGGATCCACTGCAGGTTTGTAGATCATGCTTACAATCATTCAAGTACAAATTGCATGAGCATATAAAGGTGAATTTTTTTCACATGTTAATTAAACACTAAAACTACCTATTTCAATTCTTTGTAAGGTGGACACGATTGGAACAAGAAGTTCATTATAATATCGACTCCTCTCCCATATCGCGCACCAAACATGCCCCAAGTAAACTACATATATCTTGTTCTTGGAAGTAAACAACCGCAAAAGCATACAAAGGTAAAATATCCCTCTATGCATTTAATCAAACACTTAAACTACCTTATTTGTGCCAGGAATTAGGCTCCTGAGAGTGCCCAAATGTCCATTAATTCTTTCTCTTCTACGCCTTTCAGCCTCACTGTGGTTCCTCAAAGTTATCAATGCCTTCTCTGCATTAACTTCTTTTTGGCCAGGCTTCACCATAGTCCTCACAAGCTCTTCCCTTTCTTTATCCAAAATCAACGACGAACTTGATGAGGATCCATTTGTTATTATCCCTTGGAACCCGAAATAGTTTCCAGAATACCCATTGGTAGTGTCGAAAAAATCCATTCTTTTTCCTCAGAGATCGCAGTTGAAACGAAGTAAAGAGAATTCGTCGGTTCTTGAAGCGGGATCGCAAGTTTTGGGGTTTTCTCGTATTCACATTGCTTAAAACAGCAAAAAGTAATACTCTAATAATCAGTTTTACAATATTTTCATCAAAAAGAGTAAATAATATACTACAACAGTGCCTCGTTCTCTTAATTCTTCTACAATTAAAACGTTGCAAAAATGTTTTGGGGTTACAAATTCAAGAACACAGGTACAGTACGTGCGCGCGAACGAGCGAGAGCGAGAGCGAGAGAGAGAGAGAGAGAGATTTTACAAGAAAATTGCAGCTAGAGTGTTCATACTTTTAGGCCATTTAAACCCAAAATTGAGGCTTATTTATTTATTATTATTTTTTTAAGGATCAACAACCAAGAACTCGCAAATTAACAAACTCAAAGATCGATAATTGGAAATAATCACCCACGGATATGTTGGAATGTATTGCTTGACCTCGACTAGACTCTACGCATTATTATATTTGTCGAAACAGGCTAACTCAATATCATTTTCATCATAGAAGAAAATTTTATAGCTTTTATGTAGGTAAGGCTAACTATCGATCACTAAGTTCACTCACAAGTAAATCAATTTCAAAATAGATAACATTTTCATTAATTAAATTAAAATGTGTACTTATACATAAATTTATTCATGTTTAGCCCCAATTGTTAAAACTTATTTTTAACTTCAAATTTATTTTTTAACTATATATTTTATGGGATCCTTAACTTCTGTTAACTTTTCAGTCATATATTTCGTTAACTTTTATCAAAATCTACTAAAAACCTGATTTTAGTCAAATTAAACAATGACTCATTAGATAACTATCTTTTAATTAGTTTGTAAATAAATGGTTGTGGCAATGTGGTTTGTCTAGTTTAAACCACAATAGCTTTAACTAATAATAATAGCACAACGGTGAGTCATTTGATGCAAAAGTTACCTAACAAAGTTCATTTTAAATAATGCAATGCCCCTATAATTAGTCCATTAAACAAAGACATCTTACTATTATTTGCCACGAGAAATGATGAAACAAATATTAAAATGTGAATTGGTAGGCAATCGATAATATATTAAGCTCTTGTTTGAGCCCCATTTTTGTGAAGAAAATGAATTTTTGAATAGTATATTGTTGGGAAATGTATGGTTAAAAAATAAGGAAAAATTTTTGATTTGCATATAATATTATTTTATTGAAAAATGTGTGGTTGAAATGATGTCAAATCACTGTTGAAAAATGTATTTTAGTTGAAAAATGGGGCTCAAACAAGGGCTAAGAGTTTATTACAATGGATTTATTTTCTTAAATCATAAACCACTACATATAAGTAATCTTTTAATAAATCAAGACCAGAAAAATTGTCGACTTTTGTTCAATATCAAGAGTTTGTTACAAAGAGTTCATTTATTTCAATCATAAACAATTACGTATTAGTAAAATTTTAAAATATATGAACATGTTACATATCATACTCATTTATGCTCTATGGACTAGAATAATAAAATTTTATGAATAAACAGTATTAATGCAAATTGTTAAATTACTTATATAATTTAGTACTCAATATATTTTAATTAATATTTTTCAAATAACTTACTTCTAAGAGTAATTTAGTAACAAGTAGCTTTTCAATTAAATACTAAAAAGAATTACAAATTACTAAGTAATTTCTTTTTTGTCATATGTTATATATTAAAAATAATCTGTTAATTAAATAATTTAGTTATTAGATTCTTGAATTTAATAATTTACGCAATTATGCGTTCCTTCAGTAGGATCCATTTAGAATGATGGAAACTTATAGATCTATAAGATCGTTTTGAAGACCCATGATTATAATTAAAAAAAAAATAAAAAAATTCTACTACTTGTACACAAAATAAGTGAAGCAAATACTTAATTATAATTAAAAAAAATTTCTTAAAATACACACTATCTAGATCTCAAGAAATTTGCAGGGTCGACTAATGGAAAGAGAAGTGTTGTGCTAATCTTATGTTCATAGGAATAACATTCGAGAACAAGTATAAATACATTGTAACTACTATAACTCGACAGCAATTAATCACAAATTTCTCTTATCTATATGTTATGGTGAAACAAAACCTTAGATCTAAGTAGATGCAAATCTTGTATGTGCTCATTTTATTGTTGTAACCTTAATTATATTAGTGATTATAAAATTTAATATTTGAAAAAACAATTGAATAAAATAAATAAAGAATATGATTAAATATAATATATAAATTTGATCTTGTTTTAATTTGTCAACGACGTGTTTCTTAGCACTTAGATACAATATTTCATCAAAAAATTCCACTACAGTTTGTCCATTAATTGGCTGGTGCTTTTTGAACGCTGCATTGGCCTCTTGTGGGCTTTTTGATCAAAAGCCGATTACAATCCCACCTACTTCCTTTGAACAATAAAATTTAGTGTGAAATTGTTAAAGGGTTCGTTCTTTTCAAATTTCTAAGATCATAAAACTTATATTAATTGATTTTTTGGCATGATAATGTTTGGTGTTAATTCTAATGAATCATGCCAATATATTGAACTAACTCATTGGTAATTATGGTGACAAAATGTTGAATTAGAGAGTGTAAAAAAGTGACATATCTATTCATTTGAATTTTTCTACATGTCTTCGAGACGGCTAGATTCATTTTATTAATCATAAAAGCAAGTGTAGGGCAGGGTGGCATGGACATTCATAACTATAAGTTTTTTTTAATATATAATTTTCATCCAAAATTACGTACATTCCTAACTTGAGATTGAGAAGGTCAGAATGACTATATATCATTATTATTGGAGTCCACAGTCATCGCTAATGAGTCAAGCTCCATGCCCTAGGGATCATGGCACCGTCATAGTTAAAGATTGTCATTCTATTGCATTAATCCTTCTATTTGATACAGAGAACGATAAAAGAAACATTAATAAAAAAAATGATTAACATTTCAAACATCTTAGAATTTGATACGTGTTGACTTCGCAAATTGGACCCTCCAAGTGTGTAGAACCCCAAATAATTCTAGACACCTTAGTGGCACTAAGACATGAATATTGGATGACTAAAGTATACTTCAAATTTTTAGTCTCATTTGAGACCCATTTTCGACATAGAAAACATTCGATTTGGAAAATGACATATAAATAAAAGTTGTAGCTCTTCGAGTTAGCTTTCCAACGTATATTGAATTACCTCAATGACATATCGAGAGAAGAAATTATGATAGAAACACTGAAAGCTGTGCAGTGTCAACCGGACTACAACCGGTCGACCGAAACTGCGTGAAATAAAAATTCTCGTTTTTCTCTAGAATTTAAATATTTATTTTCATCAATTATTTTCTCAAAAGGCTAACACATTTTTGGCAATAAAAATCCTATTAAATTGAAGTATTTAACCTCAAACTTAAATAGCACCCATGTTTTCTCTCTTAAATGAAATTTGACCCTTCATTTGCTTTAAGTTATGGGATACTTACCTATAAATAAAGATCTCATTTCACTCATTTTTTCTCACACCAAAAGCAAGAGCTTTTATATACTAAAGAAAGAGTTTCCAAGAGAGAAAAAGAGAGGGAGGAAAACTATTTTTTCTAGAAGTTTAAAAAGTGTTTACAAGCATCAATTCTCTACGGTTTTCAAACATCTAAGGAGTGCATTTCTTTCAACGTCCAAGTTTCATCGAAGTTTTTAATCCAAGTTTTCAAAGTTTCAAAAGCTTCAATCAAGGTAGGTAGAGGTGCAATGTGTTTAATCGTGTTAGGTTATAAGTTTCGATTCATGTTAATGTTTGTATGTTAAATGGTACTCCGGTACGACATATCCCTCTATGTTAATGGTTGTATGTCAAATGGTACTTCGGTGCGGTATATCCCTCTATGTTGAAGAAATGTTCGTATGTCAAATGGTGCCCTTGGGTACGGCATACCCCTTCATGTCAAATGGTGCCTCCGGGTACGGCATGTATGAAAAGTTATAAAGTTAATGTTTTGAAATGTATAGCTTGATCACGAATGTACCTATGACACCTATTGAGTTTTTCAACTCACGGGTTTAATCTCATCTCTACAGATTGAAGGAATTCTACCTCGGGCATGGATGGAGGAGAAGATGGAGAGTGATGCAACGAGCCCATGGAAATCCGGTGAATAAGTGATTTGGATTTATTTTTATGAAATATTTTCCAATGTTATTTCTTTAAAGTTTTGAATAACGCAGAATGCAAGAACAAGTTATGTTTTTTTTCAAATAAATTACATTTTGTTGTTTTGAAAAATGATTCAGTGTTTTTGTTTAAAGTATTTGAAGTATTGTTATTTAAATTATTATCCGAAGATGTAAGTTTCCGCTAAATTGTATACACTTGTTACTAAACCACCGGTTAAGCTAAGTAAAGTAAGTAGCATTTCGGTCCACTAGGGGTCGAGGCGTTACAGCGTGGTATTAGAGCAAGGTTTAGCCAGTTTCGTAGACCAAGTATGTTTTTTTAAAAACAAAAGGAAAATGAAAAATTTAAGGTATTCCATGGCATCGTGCATCCATCCATCAATCTCATCCTATGGCCCAGGTATGTTCATGTTTAAAGTTAATGATTATGTTTATGTTATGATGCTTTGATACGATTTAGAGATGTGTTATTTAAAGATATGTAATGGACTTGGGCAAAAGTTAAGGGCTTAAAGGGAATTGCATGATATGAAAGTTTAAATATTTGCATGTTTTCTTTAAGCAAAGAAAAAGTATGATGTATGTGAAAATGCAACAGATATGACTCGTAGAACGGCTATAGCATATAGAGAAGCATTGAACCGTAGAATTGCTATTCATTCCTATGAAAACTATGTAACTGATCCGACCCGACCGCTTAGCGAACATGTGAATGACATCTATGAGAGATACATGACGGCGGTTAATGCTGGAATGGAGATCACGCATATCGAGGCCATAAATAACCTCACACACTCCCTCCCACCTCAATGGGGAGATATGGGAGTCACGGTTAGAGATGAAATGTTAGAAAGCAACCCAAACCTGTTCGAGTTTGAGAAGTATTGACATACCCTGATTGATTTGTGGGATGATGTAATCCATGAGGAGCCTGAACCTTTGGCTGAGGAAGAAGATCCTGAAGAAGAACCCGAGGATGATTTAGAGAATGATCCTGAGCTTGAGCCACAGGTTGAGATGGACATAGAGTCCGGACCTGAGGCGGAAGACTCCTCCGAAGATGAAGCTCCACCAAAGAAGATCCGTAGAAATTATAGGGATTAGATTTAATTGCGCCATGTTCTAAGTGTGGAAGGACACATCGTGGCGAGTGCTTACAAGGGAAAAATGTCTGTTTTCGATGTGGCAAGCCAGGACATATCATTAGGGATTGTCCCACACATACCCAGAAGAAGGATGATAACACTGACCAGAACCAGAAAGGGAAAGCACAAGTTTTTGCATTGACTCAACAGGATGCAGAGGAAAACCAATGGAAGCGAACCTATACATGATATAAATGAAGGATTTTGATGTAATACTAGGCATGGATTGGTTAGGTTGTAATTACGCCACCATCCGATATAAGGAAATGGAAGTATCATTTCAGAAACCAGGAGAGGAACCATTTTCGTTCCTTGGAATAAAGACGAAACCTCTTATTCGACTAGTATCGGCTTTACAAGCTGAGAAGATGTTAAGAAAAGAAACATGTCAATGATATCTAGTAAGTATCTCAGGAGGGAAACAAGAGACGATAAGGGTTGAAGATGTACCAGTAGTACGGGAATTCATAGATATGTTTCCAGAAGATCTATCTGGTATTCCACCCGATAGACAAGTGGAATTCACCATAGACCTAATTCCCGGGGTGGCACCAATATCTAAGGCCCCAAAGGAACTACAAGAATTAAAGAAGCAGTTGCAAGAACTCCTAGATATGGGCTTCATACGACCAAGCGTATCTCCATGGGGTGCGCCGGTGTTGTTTGTAAAGAAGAAAGATGGAAGCATGAGGATGTGCATCGATTATAGGGAGATAAATCGATTAACCATCAAGAATAAGTACCCACTCCCGAGGATCGAGGATCTGTTAGATCAATTGAAAGGAGCTAAGGTATTTTCCAAGATCGACTTACGATCGGGATACCATCAACTGAAAGTAGAGACAAAGGATATACCTAAGATAGCTTTTAGAACTCTATATGGACACTACGAGTTTACGGTGATACTGTTTGGGCTAACCAATGCACCAGCAGTGTTCATGGACCTGATGAATCGAGTGTTCCATCAATACTTGGATCAGTTTATCATAGTCTTCATCGATGACATTCTGATATACTCCAAGAGTAAGGAGCAACATGAAGTGCACTTGAGAATAGCCTTAGAGGTATTACGCAAGGAGAAGTTGTATGCCAAATTCAAGAAGTGCGAGTTTTGGCTTGAACGGGTTGAATTTCTTGGACATGTAGTTACTGCCCAAGGGATTAAAGTAGATTCAGCAAAAGTAGAAGCAATAACCAACTGGAAAGCACCAACAAATGCTGGCGAAGTACGGAGTTTTCTAGGATTGGCTGGATATTATAGGAGATTCATAGAAGGATTCTCCAAAATAGCTAGACCAATGACGCAGCTTACAAGGAAGGGAGTAAAATTCCAATGGATGGAAAAATGCGAACAAAGTTTCCAAGAACTTAAGCAGAAGTTGATATCAGCACCTGCATTAACAATACCTGAAGGTACGGAAGGGTTTGTTATATACAGCGACGCATCCAAGTGAGGATTGGGATGTGTACTAATGTAGAATGGAAAAGTGATAGCCTATGCTTCAAGACAATTGAAGAAACATGAGCAGAACTACCCGACGCATGATTTAGAACTTGCAGCGATAGTACACGCTTTGAAGATATGGCGACACTACTTTGTATGGACGGAAGTGTGATATCTACACAAATCACAAAAGTCTCAAGTATTTCTTCACACAGAAGGAATTGAATATGCGACAAAGACAATGGTTGGAATTGGTGAACGATTATGACTGCACTATTCACTACCATCCGGGTAAGGCTAATGTTGTGGCCGACGCTCTAAGTAGAAAATCAATGGGACAATTGACGTCACTACCCACCTCTCAAGTGGAGTTAGTCAAGGACTTGGAAAAGTTGTAGATCGAAGTGGTTGCCACACCAGGACAAGTCACTGCTCGTCTAGCAACTTTAATAATTCGACCTACTCTTAGAGATTGAATTATAGAAACACAAAATAAAGACTCATTTTTGCAGAAGATTAAGAGTGAAGTTGGTACCGATAAGAAAAAGTACTTTAGAGTAGCCGAGGATCAGACACTGATATTTAGAGGAAAAATTTGGGTGCCTAAGAATGAAGCCTGGAGAAATGAGATATTAAAAGAAGCTCATTCCACCCCGTACACTACACATCCCGGTGGTACGAGAATGTATCGATATCTTCGAGATATATTTTGGTGGAGAAATATGAAAAGAAGTGTAGGGCTGTACGTGCAGAAGTGCATGGTATGTCAACAGGTTAAGGTAGAATACCAAAAACCAGCTGGATTGTTAAATCCACTAGATATACCTGAATGGAAATGGGAAAATATCACGATGGACTTTGTGGTTGGATTCCCGAAGTTAACAAGAGGAAATAATGCTATATGGGTAGTAGTGGATCGACTAACGAAGTCAGCTCATTTTCTTCCAGTGAAAATGACATTCAGTTTAGACCAATTGGGACAGTTGTACATTAGAGAGGTTGTGAGATTACACGGTGTACTTGTATCCATTGTGTCTGACAGAGACCCAAGGTTCACGTCCAAATTTTGGAAAAGTCTACAAGGAGCTATGGGAACGAAACTAAACTTTAGTACAGCATATCACCCTCAGTCCGATGGTCAGTCTGAAAGGACCATCCAAACTTTGGAAGACATACTGAGAATATGTGTTTTGGATCTAGGAGGTAATTGGGAATCATACTTACCTCTAGTAGAGTTCGCTTATAATAACAGTTTCCAAACAACTATTGGAATGGCACCATACAAAGCTCTCTATGGTAGAAGATGTAGATCCCCTGTTCATTGGGATGAAGTCGGAGAGAAGAGAGTTTTGGGACCAGAAATGGTTGAAAGGACGGTCGAGGTAATCGATAAGATCCATGCAAGAATAAAGGCAGCACAGGATCGACAAAAGAGTTATGCAGATACAAGGAGGAAGGGTTTAGAATTCCAAGTTGGGGATAAAATGTTTCTGAAAGTAGCACCGATGAAAGGTGTACTTAGATTTGGAAAGAAAGGCAAGCTACGACCACGGTATATCGGACCTTTCGAGATACTTGATAGAGTCGGAAATGTGGCTTACCGACTAGCTTTGCCACCTGAATTATCGGCAGTGCACAATGTGTTCCATATATCGATGATAAAGAAGTATGTACATGATCCTAATCTTATAGTGAGTTATCAAACCTTGGAGGTACAGAAAGATTTGTCGTACGAGGAACTACCGATCAAGATATTGGATCGAAAAGTGCATAAACTAAGGAATAAAGAGATTCAGTTGGTTAAGATACAGTGGAATTATCACAGCGTAGAAGAAGCCACTTGGAAAAAAGAAGAAGGAGCCAAAGACAAGTATCCAACACTATTCGTCCAATCATAAGGTAAATTTCGAGGACAAAATTTTAATTAAGGTGTGGGGGATGTAGAACCCCAAATATTTCTAGACACCTTAGTAGCACTAAGACATGAATATTGGATAACTAAAGTATACTTTAGATTTTTAGTCTCATTTGAGACCTATTTTCGACATAGGAAAAACTCGATTTGGAAAATGATATCTAAATAAAAGTTGTAGCTCTTCGAGTTAGCTTTCCAACGCACTTTGAATTACCTCAATCGGATATCGGGAGAAGAAATTTTGATAGATACACTGAAAGCTGTGTAGTGTCAACCGGACTACAACCGGTCGACCGAAACTGCCTGAAATGAAAATTCTCGTTTTTCTCTAAAATTTAAATATTTATTTTCATCAATTATTTTCTCAAAGGGCCACCCACGTTTTTGGTAATAAAAATCCCACTAAATTAAACCATTTAACCTCAAACTTAAATGACACCCATGTTTTCTCTCTTAAATGAAATTTGACCCTTCATTTGCCTTTAAGTTATGGGATATTTACCTATAAATAGAGACTTCATTTCACTCATTTTTTCTCACACCAAAAGTAAGAGCTTTTACATACTAAAGAAAGAGTTTCCAAGAGAGAAAAAGAGAGAAAGGAAAACTATTTTTTCTAGAAGTTTAAAAAGTGTTTTCAAGTATCAATTCTCTACGGTTTTCAAACATCCAAGTAGTGCATTTCTTTCAACGTCCAAGTTTCATCGACGTTTTCAATCCAAGTTTTCAAAGTTTCAAAAGTATCAATCAAAGTAGGTAGAGGTGCAATGAGTTTAATCGTGTTAAGTTATAAGTTTCGATTCATGTTAATGTTTGTATGTCAAATAGTACTCCGGTACGACATATCCCTCTATGTTAATGGTTGTACGTCAAATGGTACTTCGGTACGGCATACCCCTCTATGTTGAAGAAATGTTCGTATGTCAAATGGTGCCCTCGGGTATTGCATACCCCTTCATGTCAAATGGTGCCTCTGGGTACGACATGTATGAAAAGTTATAAAGTTAATGTTTTGAAATGTATAGTTTGATCATGAATACAACTATGACACCTATTGAGTTTTTCAACTCACGGCTTTAATTTCATCTCTACAGATTGAAGGAATTCTATCTTGGGCATGGATGGAGGAGAAAATGGAGATTGATGCAACGAGCCCATGAAAATTCGGTGAATAATTGATTTGGATTTAATTTTATGAAATGTTTTTCAATGTTATTTCTTTAAAGTTTTGAATAACGCAGAATGCGAGAACAAGTTTTTTTTTTTCAAATAAATTACATTTTGTTGTCTTGAAAAATGATTCAGTGTTTTTGTTTAAAGTATTTGAAGTTTTGTTATTTAAATTATTATTCGAAGATGTAAGCTTCTGCTAAAACGTATACACTTGTTACTAAACCACCAGTTAAGCTAAGTAAAGTAAGTACCGTTCCGGTCCACTAGGGGTCGGGGCATTACAACGTGACCAACTGATAGCTACTCTACATATTCCTCCCTGCGCGCAGTCAACGCACAATCAAATGCACACGATCAGAACCAACGGAGGTGGTGGCGACCGCATACACTCCGACGGTCAAGTTAGCCTCAGGTGGTCGGAACAATACCAAGGTTGTGCTAAATAAAGGGGAGGAGAATATGTATTTGCTTGTTATGGAAAGCTATGTTGTAAGAGTTTCATTACCTTTGCCTCTTGCCAAACCTTGGGTATTTATAGGTGAGGAGATCCGTTGGATGTGGGATACGTGTATGCATCTGACAGTTTGAGGCGTCTGCTCATAGGCGTCAATCAGCAGCGTCTATAGAGTGGGTGGTTAATTACTTCTCCCGAGTTGAGTTGACATAAATTTTATACGTCACATCAACTAGGCTCATGGAGACGTCAAATCAATTGAATCTAGAGGGCAGAAAGGATCTTGACATAGATCTCTTTCTGAAATTGACGACGGATCCTCTAGCAGAGAAACTTCGGCTTGAACAGCGCTCCGGCTTCAGGGGCGAGGGCACCTCAATCAGTTCAGTAGATTGTTCGTGTCTTGTGATGTGTTAGCAGATGGTGGCTCCACTTCGGATGGATGTCGTACGCCTCATAAGACGTGGTTGTGGAATTTTCGAAGTGTTTCAGATGGGGGCGTAACAGTGGTACCCCCAAGTTCAGGTATGAATATTTATATCAAGGGTGGATTTGTTTTCCCGATTAGGTATGTCCACCTTTAGATAGGGACTGTGATTTGTGAGGGCTTATGGGTCGTTTTTCTATGTTCACCGAAGCGTTGACCATAGGCAGATGCGCTAAAGATTTATTACTGAGTAAGGGGAAAACTTATCCGAGGCCGATGTGCTGCCAACTGGACGACGCGCTGGGAGATAGCTAAAGCTTTGTAAAGCTTAGGAGGGAAAACAGCTCCGAGGCGATGACCCACATGGGGGATCCGCATCAGATGCATCTAAGCTTTGTAAAGCTGTGTGAATAACTCATCTACTGGTGCGTGGACCCACAAGGGATGACGCGTTAGGAGATGGCTAAAGCTTTGTAAAGCTTAGGAGGGAACGCAGCTTCCGAGGTGATGACCCACAGGGGGGCCCCGCATCAGATGCGTCTAAACTTTGTAAAGCTGTGTGAAGAGCTCATCTGCTATTGGTGCGTTGACCCATAGGGGACGACGCATTGGGAGATGGCTAAAGCTTTGTAAAGCTTAGGAGGGAACGCAGCTTTTGAGGTGATGACCCACAGGGGGTTCCGCATCAGATACGTCTAAACTTTGTAAAGTTGCGTAAAGAGCTCATCTGCCACTGGTGCGTTGACCCACAGGGGGACGACGCATTGGGAGATGGCTAAAGCTTTGTAAAGCTTAGGAGGGAACGTAGCTTCTGAAGCGATGACCCATAGGGGGTTTCGTATCAGATGCGTCTAAGCTTTATAAAGCAGTGTGAAGAGTTCATCTGCCACCGGTATGTTGACCCACAGGGGACGACGCGTTGGGAGATGGCTAAAGCTTTATAAAACTTAGGAGGGAACGCAGCTTCCGAGGCGATGACCCACAGGGGTGCTCCGCATCAGATGTGTCTAAACTTTGTAAAGCTCTGTGAAGAGATCGATCTGAGGTGGGCATCTCTGACTTTAAATGATTAGATAGCTATTGCGTATTTCCAAGTCGACAGTTGGGGACGATGCCCATTCCCAGAAAAGGCTGCTGCGGCCAGTTATTGCAGACTGCTGATGGTGATCGAGGCAACGCGTTTTGCATGAGCGTGAAGGTCACAGCTAGATCTTAGATGTAGATCTAATCTGGCGTTTCGTTTCAATGGCCTAGATTGATGGTGCGACGGATGGTCTAGATTGATTGCATTTGAAATCAACGGTGTGGATGAGCTGGGACGCTCTATAAAAGGCGAACTTGAGGGATTTTGGAGCTTTTCACTTTTTCGAAATCGAAATCCCCATACACTCTCAAAATATTTGTGTTTTTCGATGATCTTCAAGCAACTTCTGGCGAGAAATCCTAGTTTTCGGTGACTCACGTTGCTTCTCAACCGTTTACGGCTGCTGGACATTCCATTTTTCAAAAGTTTCAGTGAGTATTTGAAACTTTTCATTTTTGAAAACGGCTTCTGAGGATAGTGGTAGTTCGGGTACGGGGTTGGAACTAGTGAAGGTGGATGAGCCCATTTTGGCGACCTCCTCTGAGATGGCCGAGGTAATTTTTAGGGAGAGAATATATGGAAGAGGCCATATAGCCCAGCTATCACATCTGTGCATTAGGGGGCGTCGGATTACCCTTCTCAGCTAAAGGGTGCCGGCCTGGAAAGACTTAGGGCTAAGTATAGAATTTCAGATAGCGTAGATCTGATCCTACCAGAACCTGACGAGCGGGCCTGCTATCCTAGGCCGGGGTGCATGGCAATAAGAGAGGCGATCCTTAGGGCTGGCCTTAGGCTCCCAATCCACCCATTCTTCCGTATGGTGCTTAGGTCATACGGCCTAGCTCCTACCCAACTGAATCGGAACTCCTAGAGCCAAATGGTGGGCTCTTGGATGTTGTGGAAGGAAGCGTCGTTCGGTGTGGAGATGTCTTTTTCTGTATTCCAGACCCTCTACATCCCTAAGGTAGCGGCTAGGAGAGATAAGACTAGGGGCTGGTACTACTTGACCTCATAGGGTTCCAACACTCCATTCGTGCTCGATTTGTCGAGCTCCATCAAGGAGTGGAAGAGCTCGTGGTGCTGGGCTGTCGGGAGAAAGGACACGATGGAGGGGGACCCCCTGGCACCTCTTACGATCCCCACAAAGTATTCAACACTTAGTGAGTTCTGTGGCTCTGTATCTTGTTTATTTTTCCTCAGTTCAGTACTTAGCCGTTCTGTTTGTTTTTGAAGGTTCTCTTCCTTGGTGTGAGCTTTCCACCGACGACTTCGACATTATCTGCATTATTTATCAGCTGCCTTCGAAAAAGAGGTCGTACCACCAGTTGATAAGGAAAAATGTCCACTTCGTGATGCATGATTTGATGGCTTCTCAAGGTAAATGTCTCGAAGCGAATTTTGTCAATATTTTCCAACCTCTTTACACTTGTACTAATTTGCATGTCCCATTGCAGATAATTTTAATATGAAGCTGCCTCTGAGGCCAGATTTCAAGACCATCCAAAGGATGATGGCCAAGGCAAAAGCCTTGAAGACCTCCTTGTCTACATACAAAAAGCAGATGGAGGATCTGGTGGAGGCCAGTAAGAGGCTCCAGTCCCCACCGAGGAGGAGGTGGAGGAAGACCCAAATGCCAATCTGCTGCGGAAAGGGAAGAAGCCTGCCGTTCCCTCAAAGCGCCCAACTGTGGCAAGGCCACTTTCGGCTTTGAGGCAAAAGACTATTCCAATCGGGGTGGTTATCCTAGAGAAGAGGCCTGCGTCTTTCAAGGCTTCTCCAGCCCCCGCCACATCGCCAGTCGTCGCTGTGCCCATTGCTCAAGCGTCGGGGCAGCAAAAAAAGAAATTGGCCCGTCCCTCGAAAGAGGTGGACTTCTTGGGCGTCAATTCTGAGGAGCTAGTGAAGAAAGTTTTGGAGGCTTTTTCTCCAGAGGCAGCTGCGGTGGCGGTGGTCTACAATAGATATTGGACTAAGGAATGGAGAGATCACACCACCTCCTACACTGTCGAGGAACTGGTTGTGGCCAACAGTACTTGTGTGGCCGGACCTTAAGCACTAGCATCCAACTCAGGGCTTGGTAAAAGACCTCAATGCAAAGAGAGAGGACCTCGCGAAGCACCTTGAGGAGGCGATGCATTATGGTGATGAAGTGAGGGGGCTCGGGCTAAGGCCGAGGAGGAAGGGAAGGGAAGGAATGAGGCTGAGGCCCTACTGGGGGTTGCGAAGGAGGAAATAGAGCGGCTGAAGAAGGAGCTCTATGAAGTGGAGTGTCAGGTGGCTGCTATGACATGAAGAGTTGATCATGCAAATGAGCACCACTGGCTCGCTACGGAGGCTCTGGAGGCCTCCAATAAAGAAAAGACGGAGCTGAGGTAGAGAGCGGATACCCAGGCCAAAGAAATTACCTTTTTGAAGGAGGAGCTCAAGTCGGCAGGGGAGGTGGCTATATAGAACTTTATCGACCACTTTGAAGAGCACCCCCTGTACGATGACTTCGCCAACTTCTGGGCTTCTTGGAGTACCCAAGGGACATTAGGTCAGCTGAAAGAGGTCCATCCTACTCTGGACATATCTTCGATTGAGGTAGAGTTTGGTGGGCCTACTGGAGGTCGACCTGATAGGCTTGCCAAGGATGCTCCAGAGGCCCCTGGGAGAGGAGCTGTAGAGGTCGGGGCTGCAGATGCCCCAGTAGAGTTGGGCTAATATATTTTTGTAATGGCTTCGGCCTCTTCTGTAATTCAATTCTCAATATGAATAAAAAAAAATTCTGTACAAGTATTGTCGCTTCTGTTTTTTCATTGTGTTGAGTTATTTACACTTAAGTATATGAATGACAACCACTTAAGCACCTATTATCAATAACCAATTAATAACAGAAGATCGGATCAATTAACATATTGAAGAACTGAGGTAACAATTTACTAAACGATGTGACAAACAACTGAAGTATCATTACTTAAGAGGAATTACATCACTCTTCACTTAGGAATTTTTAGCACTTAGTAAGATAGGGAAGTTACAAATGAGATTGGATCATGACATGTTAACTGGACATCATTAAGATCAGATCGGAACACAAGCTTATTATTGATAGTACTTTCTCAAACGTTCGATTTTCCATTGATGAGGCAGTACTTTCCTTGCCATGTCTTCAATTTCAAAAGTGGCAGGTCGGTATTCCCTGTGGATGCGGTAAGGACCCTCCCAGTTCGGTCCTAGCACTCCCGACCCGGTTGGCTTTGATGATTGAAAGACCCTTCTAAGGACGAGGTCCCCCAGACGAAGAGTCCGATTTCTGACCCTGGAGTTATAATAGCGGGTCATCTTTCTATGATACTTTGCTAAGTTCACCTGGGAGGCATCCCTTCTTTCTTCAAGGAGGTGAAGTTTCCTCATTTGAGCCTCATCGTTACTGATTTCATTGAAGTGTACTCGGTGGTGCGATGAGACTCCTACTTCAATCGGGCTCATGGCCTTGTCTCCATAGGTCATGGAGAAGGGTGTCTCCTCGGTTGTAGTTCGGCTAGTTGTTCTGATGGCCCAGAGGATGTGGGGAAGTTCTTCTACCCAAGCCCCTTTCGAGGTATCAAGCTTCCTTTTCAGGGTATGCTTGATTGTTTTGTTTATCGCCTCAACTTGCCTATTTTCTTGTGGGTGATGAGGCGTCGAGAAATCTTTCTTTATGCCCAATTCGTCACATAAGTTTTACATTTTCTTGTTGTTCGAACTGTCTCTCGTTGTCAGATACTAAGGAGTGGGGAATGCCAAACCTACAGATGATGTTCTTCCAGACGAATTTTGTAGTATTTGCCTCGGTGATCTTGGCAAGAGGTTCAGCTTCGACCTACTTGGTGAAATAGTCGATGGTGACAATGACAAAAGTCGCGCTTCCTCTTTCTTTTGGGAGTGGACCAATGAAGTCGATGCCCCATTTGGCAAACAGCCAAGGGCTGGTCACTACAGAGAGGCTCTAAGAAGGCTGCTTTTAAATATTTGAGAAGTGTTGGCACTTGTCCAATTTCTGGACAAATTGGCAAGCATCCATTTTCAGGGTCGGCCAAAAGTAGCCTTGTCGGAGTACTTTGTGTGCCAGAGCAGTTCCTTCGGAGTGATTCCCGCAAATTCCCTCATGGATTTCTCTGAGTATATACATAGCTTCTTCGCCTCCTGCATATCGGAGAAGTGGTGAGGTGAAGCCTCTTTTGTAGGGGACATCTTCTTGTAGGATGAAGTGTGCAACCCTCCCTTTTAACTTCCTCGCCTCGCTTCTGGAAGATGGTAGTGATTGGTCCTTAAGGTAGGCAATGATGGGCTGCATCCATACGGGGTGCCTTCTATCCATAGCACCTCTTTGCCTCTGGAAATAGAGGGCTTCGATAAGTGCTCAATGAGTACAATCTTTAGTAGCTCTGAATCCTTATTGCTGGCCAGTTTTGAAAAGGCGTCTGCATGAGTATTCTCTAGGTGTGGGACTTGAATCAGCTCAAACCTTTCAAAGTAAGGAACTAGGTCCAGAAGCAATTTCAAGTATGCAACCATGCTACTGTCTTTGGCTGCGAAATTTCCATTGACCTAACTCACTACTAGCTGAGAATCGTTGCTTACTAAGAGCCTTCTGATCTGCATTTCTCTTGCCAGTCTAAGGCCTGCTAGAAGGGCCTCGTATTCGATAGCGTTGTTCGAGGCTTTGAAGCCAAACCTTATTGCGTAATTTAGCTTGTGGCCTTCGGGGCTCTCTAAGACGATCCCTGCCCTGGAGCCTACCTCTCTTGAGGATCCATCTACGAACAATTTCCACGTTGGGGGCTTGGCTGGTTCCATCGTTACCTCCATTTCTGGGGCTTTGGCAAACTTAGCCACAAAATCTGCAAGGGCCTGGCCCTTAATGGCATGTCGAGGTCGGAACAGTATGTCGAACTCACTAAGCTCGATCACCCATTTTAGCAGGCATTCTGATGCGTCCGTTCTTTGCAGCACTTGCTTTAATGGGAAGTTGGTGAGAACTTCAATTGAGTAGGCTTGGAAGTATGGCCTCAGTTTCCTTGAGGCTATGATGAGAGCGAGTGTCAATTTCTCCATGTCTGGGTAGCGTGTTTTAGCTGGGAGAAGTGCTTTGCTAACATAGTATACCGGTAACTGGTGCTCGTTTTCTTCTCTGACTAGGACAGCTCTGATCGCCTCGTCCGAAACCGCCAAGTAGTGGTGGCTCTTCTGGTTGAGGTTTTGACAATAGGGGTGCTTCTCCCAAATGCTTCTTCAGCGCTTGGAAGGCTGCTTCGCATTCAGAAGTCTATTGGAACTTCTTTCCTTGCTTCAGCACATTAAAGAAGGGCAAGCTTTTATCTGTGGCTCTGGAGATGAAGCGACTGAGTGCTGCTATCCGACCATTGAGGCTTTGGACCTCCTTTGGTTTCTGAGGTGACCTCATTTCAAGTAAGAAAATTATCTTCACTGGGTTCACTTCGATCCCTCTTTGGTTTACAATGTATCCCAAAAACTAACCCGAAGCTACTCCAAAGGTGCACTTGAGGGGGTTCAACTTCATTTTATATTTTCTAAGTATCTGAAAGGTTTGGTCAAGGTGACTTACGTGTTCGCTGGTCTGAAGGCTTTTGACTAGCATGTCGTCCATGTAGACCTCCATGGTTTTGCCAATGAGGTCGGCAAACATCATGTTGACCAGCCTCTGATATGTAACTCCAGCATTTTTCAATTCGAAGGGCATGACTTTGTAGCAGTACAATCCCCTGTCTGTGATGAGTGACGTAGCCTCCCCATTAGGTCGGAACATGGGTATCTAGTTATACCCTGATTATGCATCTATGAAACTCAAGAGTTCATGTCCGGTGGTAGAATCCACAAGTTGGTCTATTCTTAGAAGTGGGAAGTTGTCTTTAGGGCATGCCTTATTTAAGTTGGTGAAGTCTAATCATACCCTCCACTTTCTGCTGGGCTTCTTCACCAAGACCAGGTTGGATATCCACTTCGGGTAGATGGCTTCTCTGATGAAGCGCTGCAGCTAAGTTTGTCTACTTCGTCTTTGAGTGCCTCGTATCACTCCGGGTTGAGAGCACGCCTTTTCTGCCTATGTGGGGGCACAAGAGGAGTTAATGTTAAGATTATGGCAACTGATCCTTGGATCTATTCCCACCATGTCTTCATGCTTCCAAGCGAAGACATCCAAGTTCATTTTCAAGAAGTTCACCATTTCTTCTTTTGCTTCAGGGGACAGTGCCTTTCCTATTCGCAGGACCTGACTGGGGTCCTCTGGGTTGGCGAAGAAGGTTTTAAGTTCTTCCATTGGGGTCGCATTTGGCCTGGAGTGAATGATCCGGGGGTCTGATTCATCAAGAGGGTGCCCTTCTTCAGGGGCCTCTTCCATGTCGACGTCTTCCTCTTGTTCGAAGGTATGCCCTTGTTCAGGGGCGTTGATCATTTCCACGTCTAAATTGGGCTCACTGGCAATTTCAGTTATGATCACGTTAACAGTTCGGGGCTCCGATTTTCGCAGAGAGTTTAAGTAACACACCCTGGAGCCTATCTAGTCACCTCGTACCGTTGCAATCCCTTGTTCAGTTGGAAATTTCATACACAAGTAGTGGATAGAGGCGACAGCCCAAAGATCTTTCAAGGCAGGTCTTCCTAATACTCCATGGTAGGCCGATCTGTGGTCGACCACCAAGAATTTCAGGAAGTGTTGGGCCACTAGAGGAGCTGAACCCATCTTGACGGACAGAGTTATCCGCCCTCGTGGGACGATGCTATCTCCAGTAAATCCGAACATTGGATCGGTCATGGGGATCAACCCATGTTCAATTTGTATTTTGTCGAAAGTGGAACCGAATAGAATATTCACTGAACTGCCCTTGTAGAAGAGCATGCGTTTAAGCCCCTTTTTTTCCACTACAGCTATCACAACTAATGCATCACAATGGGGGTGGTGAACTCCTTCAGCATCTTCTTGGGAGAAGGTGATTGGGGCCATTCTATTGGCCACTTGGGACTCGTTGACAATGTAGGTAAGCATTGACGGGTCCTTGGCTTCCCTTGTGTAATTCCTTTGGGCGTTCTAGGTGTTGCCACCGATGTGTGGTCCCCCAATGATCATGTCGATCTCCCTGATGGTTTGGCCTCCTGAAAATGGGGCTGGATCTCTCTGTCTGGACCCTCCTCGGTCTCTTGATTCTCTTCCCCAGGACGATCGCTCTCTAGGCCTTCTTCCTTCCCTGTTCGAGGAGGTGGATTTACAAGGATATTCGTTCCTCCTGGAGGAATGTGGGTCGCTTCGATCCGGCCATCGATTAGCATCTCTGCATTCACTGGTGTCATGCCCATAGAGTTGGTGGAAAGTGCAAAACCTTGCCCCTTCCAAGGGCCTGTTTGATCGCTTTTTCTTCTTCTAGCCCTACTTTGCCAGGGAGATTCTCGTAGGCCAACATTGGGACTGCATTTAGCATGGCAGAAGCCAGTGCCTGTCCAGAGGTGGGAGCTATTGTATGACCTGCTTGAGTCCATTGCTGAGTAACAAGGTGTGCTGCGGGTCCTCGACCTACCTGCCTCTGAGGCGGAGGGAGTCCCTGCGCTGCACGGTTTCTGTGATCAATCATCTCTTCACTGACTATCTCAACTCTCATCATTTATACCAGCTCGTCATAAGTGGTAGGATTTTTGCTACGCACATCCCTCCAGAACAAAGTGTTCATGTTGAGGCCACCCTTCAAGGCTGAAAGGGCTTCTTTGTCAATGACTTGCTCGTAATACGTGATTTTGTCTGTGAATTTGGCGAGATAGCTTTTCAGCGTCTCTCCAAGGGACTGCCTCATATCTTGCAGGTGTTGCACCGGGGCCTCTCATTCTCTGCGTGAGAGGTACTGGTTCAAAAATGCATTCTTCAGATCCGACCAACTCCTAATGCTCAAGAAGGGAAGTCTGATGTACCATACTTCAATAGCTCCACTTAAAGTTAAGTAGAAGGCTCTGCACTTCAAAGCAGACGAGGCTCCCCTGAGGCTCATCTGTGTCATATACTTGGTGAGGTGCTTCTCCGAATCCCCCTTTCCTTCATAGTTGGGGATCTTAGGGGGCATGCAATTCGCAGACATTGGGAAACTTCGGATTTCCCTTGAGAAATGGATGTTATCATCATCATCATCAATTTCATAGGATCGATAAGACCTACCTAACCCTTCATCATCTTGAATGTTCTGGGGAGGGGGTGGTGCTTCTCCTCGACTCTCCCAATCGACTAAGCCCCTTCTCTCCTTCCTATTTCTAGGAGGGGGAGGTGCTTGTTCTTGCTTCTGCTCTTGCCGAGATGATCTTCGCACTGAGTGGACCCTATTACTAGGGTCCTGCCCTATTCAGTTGAAGACGCTGACTGACCTTTGTGCTTCATATTTCTGATGGAAATTGTCCCCCAATTGTGGTTCTACTGGCTGGCTCCCTTATACATAGGATGTGGCTTCAGCACCCACTCCTCTTTCGAGGGGGCGCTCTCTGTGCTGGCTCAAATGGCCTCGGGAACGGGATGCCGAGGCTTCCTGAACTGGATATGATTCCTGGGGCATTTGAGAGCTCTGGTGACCTCGGGCTCGCATGAGAAGTTCATGCATCGCCATAATCTGGGCTACGATGTCTCTCATGCCCGCAACTATTTGAGTCATTCCTTCGGTGAGCATAGCTGTTCTTTCACCTCGGCGACACCGGTGATGGGGTCTTTAGTGGGTAACATTGTTACGGAGCACCTCTTCTTCAGAGGCCTCTCTCATACGATTCTCGTCTTCATGGCTGTAACTCATTTTATTTCCTTTTTCAAGGGTGATAAGAACTCGGATTATAACTCGACTTTGTTCTTATTCAAGAACGTGCCCTTTTTAGGATAAGTCACTGGTCTTCCGGTGGTTTCTCCGGTGAAGAATGCAGAACTTTGGATGGGAAGAGTTTCCCACAGACGGCACCAATCTGTTGACCTCGCAAATTAGACCCTTCACTTGGCCAATCGATAGCTACTCCACGTATTCCTCCCTGCACACAGTCAGCGCACGGTCAGATGCACACGGACAAAACCAACGGGGGTGGCGGCGGCCGCATACACTCCGACGGTCAAGTTAATTTCAGGTGGTCGGAACAATACCAGGGTTGTGCTAAATAAAGAGGAGGAGAATATGTATTTGCTTGTTATGGAAAGTTATGTTGTAAGAGTTTCATTACTTTTGCCTCTTGCCAAATCTTGGATATTTATAGGTGAGGACATCCGTTGGATGTGGAACACGTGTATGCATCTGACGGTGTGAGGCGTCTACTCATAGGCGGCAATCAGCCGCACTATAGAGTGGACGGGTAATTACTTATCCCGAGTTGAGTTGACATAAAGTTGATACATCATATCAACTAGGCTCATGGAGACGTCAAATCAATTGAATCTTGGGGGCAAAAAGGATCTTGACATAGATCTCTTTCTGAAATTGGCGACGGATCCTCTAGCAGAGAAACTTCGACTTGAACAGCGCTCCGGCTTCAAGGGCGAGGGCGCTCGGTCAGTTCGGTAGATTGTCTGTGTCTTGCGGTGTGTTAGTAGATGGTGGCTCCACTTCAGAACCACTTCGGATGGATGTTGCACGCCTCGTAAGACGTGGTTGTGGAATTTTCGAAGTGTTTCAGATGGGGGCGTAACAATACCTAGATTAATTAGAAAAAAAATATATGAAGAAACAATCTAAATATCTTGTAGCAAAATCAACAAAACAAAAGTCAAAAAATATTCTGCGGTCCTCTTTAAGCAAAACCTATTTGCGACTCAAATAATTTATAAATTTAAATTATTCGCAAAAAATCATCAATAGATGAAGTAATAAAATTAAAAAATAATAATAATAAAAATACTAAAGTAAAGTCTGCCTAGATTTTTTTTTTCCTGAAAAGATAACTTATTCATTTGGGAACAGTATAATGAAAAATAAAAAGACATTTGAATTTTTCCGTCAATAAATTATAGAAAATAGAAAAAAAAAATTTGTCAATAGTATCACGTCGATAATCACTATCCAAAACACCATTCTTTTTAGCCAAAAAAGATCATCGATATTCTCTTTGACAATAGTTAATGAAGGTATGTCAGTACTCATTGACGATTTCCTTTATGATAATTCCATCTCAATCACCGAAATATATTGATTTCTGTCAAAATCTTCAATGGTAATAACTGGGGCAGTCACCGATAGTATTTTTAAAGTGATCATTTATAATATTCCGATCACATGTTACAATAATTAATTGGTAAATCATTAAATTCATAAAACCTATCATTAACTTATTCACCAATCAAATGGTGTGTCATGTCATCGATATTTAACATAAACTAAACACCAGTGCCCATTAGATCATTTCCTTATATATAAATATATATAAAATCTTAACTGACATTAGAAACTAATAAAGACGTATTTTAAGACACTAGTCAACTGATTATCGTGGCCTCTATCGGTTGTAGGTCAACTCTTTTCCACATAATCTAATTTTTGTTATTCAATTAAATCCAATTTGATCTAAATTCTAAAAAATTCTCAAACAGACAGCAGAGACCATGTTGCACTTAGAAAAAATAAACAAGACAAATAAACAAGGTAGAAATTTTAAAAAATATGAGATCATGTAGCATAAGATTTCAAGTAATTGGCTGAAATTTAGTTGGATAATTCCTTTAATTATTGCATAATGAAATGTTAATTATAAAATTTGCCCTGGAAATTAATGATTGATGTCAATAAACCTGTAACTTACCTAACCAAAATTACATATTGTACTTAGGGTCAACTCCCATGGTAGACAAAATATATTAAATTCATGCAAATATGATGTTTACGTTGGAAATTTGTAAAGCCTTAATTAAAATATATTTTAATTCGTGCGATGTGCTTATTATCATTATTTTGCCTCACCTTCTGTGAATAGTCTGAAAATTAAGAATAATAAATGAAGTGATAATTTTTTGTTTATTATTATTATTATTATTATTATTATTATTATTATTATTATTGTAATCGACTCTAATTTTACTAAGAATAATATATATTACATTGTATAATGCTATTTATCAAGCGATACAATCACATGAAATGATTTAGCCTCTATAGATTCTTTAAAAATTGTTTAAACTCATTTTTAAGTACTCATTATTTTGAAATACTCAATTTTTGTTCATACTTTGGAAAGTTGAGGAACCAAACTTCATTATAGGATAAATTACAGGTTTTGATATTATTGGACTAATTATAATTTAGAAATTAATTATTTGAGGTTTAGATTGCATAAACCATATCTATTCCCATCCAGCTGAACTACAGTGTTTGCATTTAATTTTAGACTCCCATCTGGTGGGGGTATTATTATAAATGACCTGCTACTATTTATTTTTGATAAAATGTCTATTATACCCTTAATGAAATAATTTATCATATATTGCACAAGATATCCTTAATTTATTGGGATAGTTTTAAATTCCTCTATTTCTCTCATTTCGAGTTTTAATATATAATTTCATCCTTTGATCTAATAAATTAGCATAATCTGTAATATAATTGTCATGTAATTTACTAAGATTATCAAATTCCTTCGATAATATATCCATAATCTCTAATTGAGAATAAATATTTTCTATTTTTTCCATTAATCTATCTAACAGATTATCTAATCCTTTAATTGTATAACCTGGCATTATTCAAATAATTCCTTGCAAACTTTATGAATAATAACATATTTAGATAAGTTTTTTGCAAACATGAACAATAATAATCCCTACAATTCTTTCAAGATATTAGAAGAATTCTTTCTAAATTTAACAAAGACAATAATTTTACCTTACTTTTGATCTTAAATCTGTATTCTTAGAACCGAGTGACCTTCAGGCTCTGAATCTGCAAACTGCTCCCTTAAACGGCCTCTTGCCTCAATGGGAATTCTGCTATTTCAGCTTCTTGCCCTCACTGTATCTTTTCTTAGAATTAAGAATAGAGATCTTAAGTAAAGAAAATTCTCTCTTTGTTAAAGTAAGAAAGAGATTATCTTCTTCAATCTATCAAGAATCTATGGGATAGTAAGTTTAGAAACTCATATCTTTCTGATATCAAAAGATTGAGATTTTATTTCTATAATGATTTATACAATATTTATATTGTATACAAGGGATTTCCAGAAAAACTGGTTTTGGAAAAAGCTTAAGGAAAGAGAATGGCTTCTAACTCGAGATGATCCATTCTTTTCCAAATACCTCTATTTATACATGATTCAAACTCACTATTATTGATCTATTACATCATTGCATACATCAGATTTTTGAAAAAAGGCTCACATGCCTCTCTATTCTTTTCCTCCTGGGGTCTACATTTTCACATGCATTTTTTGACTTTTCATCAAAGGGACCTCCTTTCTTCTATTATTGCCTTATCATCTTTGGCTCCATATGCAGCTGGCTAGATGCTTTTCTATTATTGCTTCTCCATTTTTGGCTTTATTTGCAGCTGGCTAGATGCTTTGATAGTGGTAGGTCCTTTTCCATTTATCAATCCTTCAATTTTGTCTACATGTGGGGCACTCCCTCAATCTGCATGATTCTTGGATTGTTGTTGGACTTCCACTAATTTGATGAGTATCAAATTTTAAGATATATTCCTTCAAAATTGTAGATTTTTCTTTTCCATTGTTTGTAAGGAGGGTCCATCCTTCATATTGGCACAAGCATCTGAATTTTTTATCATATAAGTTCTTTGCAATGTTGTAAAGAACTTTCATCCCCAAAATTCTCCGGGATTTTATCCATGATCTATTGATTTTTGGCAATGGTTTATTGTTTCGGCCAACTTCAATCTGGAAATCTCGGCCAACATATCCAATTATAATGATATGTTCAGCAGGATAATATATCATTCCATCAACTTCGGGACTTATTAAATAAAATTTGATATAAATCGATCTCCCTTGGGCAAATTTTGAAACTTCTGCCCTGAATATATCATCAAATTTTTCAATTTCTTTTAAATCTTTTCCTGGATAAATCAAATCCAGAAATCCATAATCTGCTGCCATTTTGACCATGAAAGGGTCTGCATCTTTGGTAATTATTAATCTTGGATAAACATGATCCCCTGATGAAATAAAATAAGATTCATTTTCTTCCAATTCATAAACAATTTTGGCAAATGATCTATATTCTTCTTCTTTTGATGACAAAGGGGTATCATCATCTTCATCAGTTTTGATTCTTATAACTCTTGTATGCTCATCACCATTTTTTATAGTCACCTTCCGGGGACTTGATATGTCTCTTTTGATATTGCTGGGTCCACTGCTGCTTCCTGGCTGTGTACCTGTTTGTATTTTTGAGATTGTATCAATTGGCATTTCCTGTTTGGTATCTAATGACTCGAATTGTGAAGTAATATCAACAATTCTGTCATTCAATTCTTTGGTATATTTGGAATGAGAATTAGAGATTTCCACCAACAATTTGACATTTTGTTGGATAGTTTCTGCCATTTCCTCTAACTGCTCAATTCCAATTTTCATATCTTCAGATTCTTCCATGAGGAATTTCATTCGTCTATTGACGTCTATTAATGAATTTTTGATATTATCCATCTCCAAATTCGATGTTCCTGCTCAAAAAATCTGCAAGATAATTATTTATTCCTTTAATATGAACAATATCAAAATTGTAGAATGATAAATATGCTTGCCATCTGTGTAACCTTCTATATTGAGGTTCCATAGGTAACTTATTTCTAATAAGACCTGCAACTTGAGAATTATCAGTTTCAACAATGAATTTTTTAGATAAAAGAAATAATGAAAACTTTTTTATTCCTCTAATAATTGCTAACAATTCTTTCTCATGGGTAGTATAATTTATTTCTGCTTGGTTAAAAGTTCCACTTGAATATCTGCATATTTCATTTAAATCTGTTTTTAATATAGCTGCCCAATATTTATCCGAG